>NW_026613631.1:37500-50631 GCF_903798145.1 Danio aesculapii | reverse complement strand
AGAAGACTGTTTATATAATAGTAATATCAAATAATAACTACACTAAAGAAAATAAACAACTTCCAGTACATACAAGTGCAAACAAATGAACAAAATCTGAACATTAATCAAACATCATAGAGACAACATAGGTAATGTCTTAAATTAAAAATGGTGGTGACTCCTAGGATGAATATACTATAGCTTGATTGAAGAATTAACATGCCTGGTTAATTCTCGGCAGTGAGGTCCATGGCTTTTCTTGTGGTTGAAATTAAGGGTTCGTGGGAGGTAGGGTTACGAGCAGCTTCAGCATACTTACCAGGCTGTAATTCCACATGTGTTGCAAAGAATCCAGGGAGAGAGGAGAGAATATGGAGTAGCCTACTCACACTTTCACTACTGCATAAAGGAAGCTTATGAGAAAAAAAAGAGTGAAAAAAGACAAGTCAGTAAGAGAAAATACAGTTCTCTGGAAGTAAAGGTGAATGGTTTGTAAGTGGAGAGAAGTGTTGGTGCTTGACATTGCAGGAAGAATTCTTCAGGGTGAGAAGAGCAGTGATGGTTGTCCAGAGTCCAGAGAGAGAGGAGAGAATATGGCCACAGGTGGAAACTTGGAGTTGGACATGTTAGAAGTGGGTGAGAATGGGGGATGGAAAGATGTTGTTTCAAATCCAGTCCAAGTCCAGCCCTTTCCCGGCAAAAGATCTCCTCTTTGAGCCATAATTATAGAGTAACTCCTCATCACTCAAAATGTCTTTTGTAGCAATGAAGAGAATGATGTCTCTATCATTAAGGACATACAGCCTGGGCCGGATATTAGCTCTTTTACTGGAGTGACGTATCAGGCGTCCGTAATTGAACTTCATGGGATGGCACTGGCAACTTTCTTCATGTGCATCAATGCACATGGCTTCATGTTGCTTGTTCTTATAAAAAATCAAATGTCCATCTCTAATGCTGCTGGTTGAAGCAATTGCCATCCCCTCTTCATGGCTAACCAGCTGGCCGTGGTATTCACAGACAACCCCCCCAATCTGCACCATCAACCTTGTCAGGGACGGGTCTGACAGTCAGTCCTTTCCAGCCTGTCGACGACCAAGTCCAACCTGGCAACAGGCTTCCACTGCTTCAGAACCACTGAAGCCTGTGGGACATTTGACGTCCACCCTTGTTTGTCCATCCAGCGGTTTATTTTGGACTCTGATGGCTGCTGTCCAGCAAAATGTTCTAGAAACACAAAACACATCAGTATTTGGCTATTCTCACTCAATTTCACTGTTTGTGTCATTAATCATCTGTATACTCACCAAGAGCATGCTGTTCACGCAGCTTGAGCTGCTCGCTACGCCAGCGGTCATAGCAGTGCCTCTCATGTTCTGAGCCACACAGCTCATTCCTGCGTGCCCTTTTTGGAGGAGGCCCCTCCAGAGTCACTGGACAGAACTGCTCAAGAGTTTTGTAGGCTGTCTGTTCGTCCACCCTTGTCTCTTGGCTGGAAGCTCTACTGGACCTTTGTCTATAAGATCACAAAAAAATTTATATTAAAGGAAGGAATGACAAGGCTGGGGGTTGCAAATTTAAGAATAAGGATCCTCGTTAGATTCTTACTGTGTTTTTCCAGCAAGCTGATCTAGCACACTTAAAGCCAGAAATGCATCTGAAGATGTTCTCTTCCTGTAGTTCCTTTCAGTTGTTTCTGGCTGCCCAAACAGCCGTGCCACCACATTTCTCTCCACTTCTGACTTCAGGTTTTGTGCTGCTGCCTCAAACGCTCTCTGGGCATCGCCAAAGGTCACACTGGGGAGACTGTATCTGAAACACAAGGCATTGTAAGAATGCAAAAAGTGGACAGATGAACATGTAGAGTTAAAGACAGGTGTAATGTTGCTTACTTGTCATGTAGTCTTTTTAAGTCATTGGAGGGATTATAAATCGATCTCCCACTACTTGACACAAAAAATGAATCAACTGCCACATCGTCGCCGGTGCGGTTTTCTTGCAGCATTACTGGCCGCACCTCATTGAAGTACAAGTCAAACCACTAGTTAGAGAAAGGGTCAAAAATAAGTATGACTTTACCACAATATATTTATTGCTGTTATGATTTAAAGTACAATATAAACTTACAAGTTCCTGTTCGTGTGACAACGGTACTTTGTGCTCCTTTTACTGCAAACACCAGACACCATTCTCTATCCGGCTTCTCCCCTCCCAATCCTCAACCTGCAAACAGACAGTTTTGCACATTCAATTCACCTTTATTTGTATAGCGCTTTTACAATGTAGACTGTGTCAAAGCAGCTTCACATAGAAGATCATAGTATATTGAAACAGTGTCAGTCCAGTCTTCAGTGTTTAAGTTCAGTTCAGCTCAGTTAAGTGTTGAAGCATAGGAACAAAGAAAAGATGGGAAGGAAATACAAACACTTACAGTCATGTGTGTCACTACTCCAGGCCGCTGAAGTAGCTTCAGCATGACAAGAGCCTCAAGTAGTAGAGGACAAGCAGTCGTTCATTTTAGTCAAACAGTCCCCTGTGATGGCTCCTGGACCCTGCATTTGCATATCACGGCCTGGAAATCTTTGAATGCAGCCTCCAAAACAACAAGGCAGTCCTTTGGCAACATTTCCTTGCCAAACTCAGATTTTTTTCCTGTGACCTCCATGCTCAATTTTTTGGACATGCCACTCTGTATTCCATACAGCGTTTCCATAAAACTTTTATAGTCCTGGAACAGAGCTGGATTGTTGTGGCGAACATCCGTGGAGGTAATAATGTAGGTCATGAATCTTGAAAAGAGATCAAAATTGGGTTGTTAGCACAGCTGAAATGATTAGCTAACATGTACATGGCAACCTGTGGTTGTTCCACTGACCTCTTGAGACTCTTCGAGTAGTTAAACACTGTCCATTTTGAGAGCTTTGTATGTGACAAGATGTTAAAGTACTCTCGCACTTTCTCCACCTGCCGAACAAACATAAGGTTTGGCTCAGTCGGGTCCATGTAATGCAAGAACCTGGACACTGTTTCCACCTGAAATGACACATTTCACATTATGATAAACTCTACTGCATAAAACAAGACCTGCATGTACATTTTTTTGCATGTATACCTTCACTCATTTAATTAACTTACTACTTGTTTGGTGTTTTTATATCCTAGGTCAGTGAGCAGGTACTTATTAAATCCTGCTAGAAGGGGGTGGTCAATGGAGTGCTTATTGTAAAAGCCTTTTTTGACCATCTCCACCCTCACGGAAGAGGTCCACATCGGTCCACCAGTGCTGAAGTAAAAACAATAAACAGGAGGTGATCAAAACGACTCTGTACATGAAAGAGAAATCATATCCACAGTGTACATTTATTTTCTGGGAATGCCGATGTGAAACTGTACCTCTGATGAACTCTCCAGAGCTCTCGTCAGATAAGGGCTCATATGGAGGCTCAACTGGACCTTTTGCACCTTCTCCAGAGCTTTGAGACACAGAAGATGTAGTCGATTGAGCTGGGTCCGGGAGGAGTGAAGGTAAGTTATTAATGACCAACCCCCTTGACTGCATCTCTGCAATCATCCTAAATCAAGGAACAGAAAATAAGGTCAAATAAAAAATACCAACAATGCATATTTATTAATGTGTAGATGTTTGATTTGAAGCCAGATATAGCAAATCAGAGAATCATAACTGAATAACAAACCTGGCCAGAGGATTGGTAGAGTCCAATATGTCACGAATTTTTCCAAACTCCCAGAAACGTCCTCTGTGGCAGAATTCGGACAACTCCTTCTTGGCCTCTATAACGACTGCCTGGATCTCTGCCTCTCTGCTGTTCCTCATACACACCTCCCTGAGATGCCCAGGAAGAGAGTGAGGAGCCTTTTTGCACACAGGGCAGAGGAAAAACATCCTGCTGTGGAAGGATCTGTGTGGATAATAAAACCAACATGTTATAGAATGAAGAGAGCTAGAGCAGCTTTGTGAAGGTTTGGGGTCCACCACACCCCACCCCCAACTCCAGGTACAGAAACAAAGAAACGAGCACACAAACACACACAGCAAAGTGTGCAGGACATTTTGATTAGAGGTTTAAGACAAAACATTATTTCATATTAATATAATAATGTTACTAACCATATTTAAAAAGTGTATTTGATAATATGACAATTATTATGAGAGAATATTAAAATTGTCTCAATTATTTCTTAAACTAAGATTATTCCTGCCATTAGGATTTTGAGTTAATATCAAATGACACCACAATTAGTATACAAACTGTGCTCTCCTCTTACAAACATCTGTCCACTTCAGAGGTTTTCTAAATTTAATGATAAAGACTCTTGTCTTGACTTCCACAAACTTAGCTAACCCCACTGACAAAATGATGTAAGATAAACAGAGTTTAACAGGCCTGCTGCATAAGGCATACTGACTAAATCTACTTACTTTTCAGAAGCCATTTCCGATGTTGAAAAGTGAGTTCTGTCCACTGGTCAAAAGCAACAAGTTGTAGCTGAAAGTGACACAACTGTACATAGACTGAGATGAGACGGGCCTCTTTAACCTAAGCTGGTAGTAGGTCAACGGCCTATCAGGACGCAGCATCCAACAGCAGCCCAATCTGCCCATTCCCAGGTGTTAATGGCCCAAGTGGGGCAGAAACAACTGTAAAACAGACAACTGATCTAGGCATATGTTGCAGTGTATTTAAAAATATATTGTCTTTGTTTTGACTTTGAGTAGTTTTATATTTCACAACACAGATGCAGGGAAGTATATTGTCTTAAAATTGGAAACATTAAAAAAAAAAAAACCAATAAAAAAGAGACTTGCAACACATTTTAGAGTAGATTTATTCTTAGTTTGGCTATAGATACAATAAATAAAATAGAATATCTGATTTTCTGATAGATGTCTGCTCCACGATGGAGGAACACATATCCTTTATTATGTCTTATGATTATTAATAAAGTTAAATGTTTAAGAGCCTAGATCATATGATGACCATGGTGTCATCCCTCTTTAGAGTAAATCTGGAGTAATATGTGTGTGATAGTTTTTCTGCATGCCGAATGATTTGTTTCCTCAGGATCTACCGAGCCAGGTCAGAGGTCATGGAGACCTCTCGAGTGGACCTGGACTCTTGAAGAATTGGAAACAAATGTTTCCTGAGTTATTTGCCATTTTAGGTTAAGTATTTTAAAGTGAAGTGCTTGTATGTAAGCTGCCAGTTTAGATGTTAAATGTATTTTTTATATATATTATTCTTATATTGTTACATGTCAGTACTAAATATATTTCAGTAATATACATATATACATACAAAAACATTTTATTGAAATATATCTTGTTCTTACATGAATACTGATCTAAACTCTCAATTGTTGGCCAGAGTGGGTGTTAATGTTATTAATTAGCTAATGTTGCTGGGTGATGGAGATATGAATAGTCTCGTTAGCAACTTGTTGTTCTTACATGAATACTGATCTGAACTCTTAATGGCTGGAGTGAGTGTTAACGTCTAATTTGCTTATGTTTTGCTGTGGATATATGAATGGTCTCGTTAGAGAGTTATTGTTCTAAACCATTGGTGCTTTGGTGGTAATAGTCAAATGCAAGCTTTCCCAAATTACTGCCAGATTTTTATTAAAAACCCATAAAAAACTGTTCTGTTTTATTGACCTGTTGGTCGAGGCTAATACAATTTCTCCTGTGTTTTCCATTGTAGACATGGGCCGATATAAGATTCTGATGGTGTGATAACCTCAGATGAAAAAATCAGTTTCTCAATAATGTGATTACTGCTCTAAAATATTTTCTCTTTAAATGTCTGGGTAAAAAACAAAACCTTTTCCCTTTTGAGCACAATATATTTTATTTTGAGAAACATTCTCACATTTTAAAATGACATCTTTGGATATCTTTTCTGCTGGAGATACTGTTGCCCTAAAAAAAAACTAATAAACAAAACAAAAAAAAACTTACATACACAATAAAGCAGAAACTTTTGGACTTTTCCAAACTGCGGTATACATTGAAAACGGTTATTGTCCCTTGTCTATTCCATTGTATTGAAACATTACACAAACGTGTTTGTGTGTGTGTGTGTATATAACTATGTAAACCAAACCCTAACACACACACACACACATTTTAATTCCTAATCTATTGTGTGTGTGTGCGTATATATATTAGATTAGAACAGAGAATGTGTGTATGTGTTACCTATGTGTCACCTAAGTTAATTTACCATTTTAAATAACTGTGTCGTAGTCTTAGAAGATTATAAATGCACTGGAGAATATTTGAGGTATGGCTGGATAAAAGGAAATGGCAATATGTGTGGCACATAATAAATGGATTTCAGTTTCTGTGGTGTTCAAGCGCCATCTGCTGGTTTATATCGGTAGCAGAAAAGTGTTGCTTTCAGTTTCACTTTCATTTTAAAATAAACAGTGTAAAAATGTACTAACAGTTTAGATATTTCCATCAAGCGTAATACCCTGTAAGCACCATTAATGTTGACTGATATGATAAATGTAATGACTTTTCTGTTAAAGAATAGTTTTGCTTTGTATAACTGCTCATTCATGATGGCTGAATTCATCAGGATAACATTATTATGTGATAAAACAGACTGCACAAGATTTATATGAGAGTAAAAGAAATGTATGTGTGTTTCACATTTTTACAAAAAAATAAAAATAAAGACAAAAAGGAGCCAGATGTTCAAACTGCATATGTTGTTCGTTTTCCCTTATATTGTTGACTGGATAACTGGCAGCCAGTCTTAGTGAGGCCAATATAAACTGTTTTCTTAAAGAACGTCATTTAAAAGGTCATTTATTCTTGTGATTCAAAGCTGTATTTTCAGCATGGAGATCTGCTGTTCTACTATGATCAGATGTTATTGGTACAAAATCACTAACAATGATACTTACATATTATTAAAAAGAGAGTTGAAAATAATAGCTTTTATTTACAATCCTTTATAACATTGTACATGTACTTATGATCTAAAAATATTGCAAATTAAAGCTATTATTTAGAACTTTTATTTTTATCAAAGACTCCTTTACTACACACTGATGTTCACAAAACAGATAAAGATTTGAAAATCAACGTAAGAGATTTACTAAACGTCTTTATCAGTCTTTACACACCATACTGTTAATTCTGCTTTAAACAGTAAGGTAAATTACAGTAAAACAACTTATTTACTGAATTGTTCATTCAAACTGACTTTAATTCATTGAAAATACTTGATAATATAATTAGAATTAGAGAAATTATTCAGAATAATGGAATAACAGTGATCTTTATTTTAAGTAGAAAAATTAGATTCTCAGTTTATCTAAAAACAGTGAAACTTGGCCATTAATTAAATTGACTTGAAGCTGACTACACTGTAAAAAATTCCTGTAAATTTACAGTGAAAATAAACAGCAAAATACTGTTTTAATGTAAAAACAGCAAGTTGCTGTTTTTTACAATGCATCATGGGAAGACTTGCTCACTTGAGTTTTAGTGGTTGAGCAACAACAGTAAGGGCACTGTAATTTAACAGTTTTATACCATATTTTTTTTCTGTGCACACAAGACGACATTTTGGATTATCTACACGAGGTAAATTTGCAGCTCCATATGTGACTAACTATCTTTAAAGTACCTGTTAGTTTTTAAAATCACATGTAAACTTACAATCAACACACAAGTGCAACATTTATTTTTTAATGCATGATTGGACTGTGTGGATTTGAAAAGGTAGCATAAGTACTCGGTAGTTCTCACATAACTTAAGAAATTTTCTTCAGCCTGGATGGATATTTTACCTGAACTTTTAGTAAAAAAGTTCAAAGATTTAACATTATAATTTGTGGTTACACAAACTGGTTTTGTGCCCTGCGTTTTATGACTGATTTGAACTGCGTGCCTGTTTGCAACTCCATAGTAGGCTACTTACAAGAAGGATCATTTGGATATTTCAACAAGGTAAGAAGCTATATCTGTAATCATACTGTCTTTAAATTACCTATTAAATTTAAATATTATGCCATAAACAACCAATCGACACATAATCAAATCACCTGTTTATGTAATTACAGGATTTGACCGTGTGAGGAGAAAGGGGTAACGTTAGCCTAATTAGCAAGCTGACGATAGCTGAAGGACTTGCCTTCACATCACACGCAGGTAAGAATGTTAAACCTAGATTTTACATAAACTTTGAGTGAAGATTGTTCAGAATCTTTTTTTTTTTTTTCATGTGGTTACACGTTTAACTTGCACATTCGGTCCATTTTATTACAGATATGCCGTTTTATTTGCGAGTGTGATCGAGTGTGACCTTTGTCATTTTTGTCGTTATTCCGGTTAGTTTATAAAGAAGTTACGGTCAGATTGTATGCTCGGTAATGTTACCTAAAGTTGCAGTGTTCAAGACACTTCAAGTTTATGAAACTGGCGGAGATTTTAATCTTTATGAGTAACGATCAGGAGTAAAATCAAGTTACTGTGAACGTCCATATTGTACGTTAGTATTATAATAGCGGCATGACAAGACGTTTTGCAGTGTCAATGTCTACCATTTTATGAACATTTTATAGTGAAACTCGACATAATTGGTTGACTATATAATTGGTTATCTTGTTATAACATTATGTATTGTTGTCAGAGTTGTAGAGAAACATGTGGTACTGTTGTGTCATATGTGAAACACATGAAAATACACACAAATGTTTCAAATATTGTTTTTCGTTGCTGCATTCCTAATTGTAAAAGGACATTTAAAAAATATGCAGGTTTAAAATCTCACGTGTACAGGCACCATAAAGGATATAGGACAGAAAACAAATTGTGCGCTACACTTTCTCTACAATGCCATGTTGATTTCTGTAGTACCACATGTTCTTCTTTATCTGAATTTTTCTCTCATCTGAAAATGCACATTAAAGAGGGTAGAAAAGTAACATGTCCTTTTAACAACTGTGGTAAAATGTTCACCATTGTATCAACATTTACCTCTCATTTGACTAGAAAACATAAAGAAAATGCAAGCTTAAATGACTCTATTACAGCAACCCCTGAAGCCAGCTGCTCACAGGTTCAGAACACTGATTTTCAGTCTGATACACAGAGTGATGCTGCTGAGAACTATGAGGAACCAGATGTTAGTCCTGAAAATGTTGATGAGAGTTTGTTTTTGAGGAATCTTGCTCTTTTCTATTTGAAATTGCAAGCAAAACTATTGCTTCCAGCCTCAGTCATCCAGACAGTGATTGAAGATATGCAATCAATACATGAAATCAATCAGTCCCATTTGCTTTTCAGACTTCAGCAAAAGTTAATCTCACTTGATGTTCCAGAGGCAATGGTAACGATGGTACTTAATGATCTTAAAGCTGAAGACCTTTTTACTTCATGTAATAATCATATATTAAGATCAGATCAGCGTAGAAAAACATTTTTCAAGAAGAACTTTAATTATGTTGAGCCACTACCCATATGTCTAGGACAGAATGAAGCAGGAAAAGAATGTTTCGTACAGTATGTTCCAGTTAAACAAACCATTGAAGCTCTTCTTTGCTGCGAGTCTGTCAGGGAACAGTACAGTGAAATGCACAGTCGTGTCCAAATGAAGGACATTTTAAAAGATGTGTGGGATGGTGAAAACATCACTGCAAATTTGCAACATGCAGATGAGTCCACATTAGGCTTAGTCCTATACCAAGATGCTTTTGAGGTTGTGAACCCTTTAGGGTCTGGGAAAAAAAAGCATAAAGTACTTGCTATGTATCTCACATTGGCAGATCTGTTTCCCCATAATAGGTCAACTACTGACCAAATGCAGTTGGTGTTTCTTTGCAGGGAACAAGACTTTAAGTACTTTGGTCAAGAATTGGTCATGAGGTGCTTAGTCAATGACCTTAAAGACCTTGAGAGTACAGGTGTAAATTTTCCAGATGGACTGAATGTAAAAGCAATCTTGCGGGCAATAGCTGGTGACAATTTAGGCTCACATAATATTGGTGGTTTTCTGGAGAATTTTAGTGGAAGCACATACTTTTGCAGATATTGTGAAATTGACAAATTTGCATTTCAGGAAGATCCACTTGCCAGGGCCACATTTCGCACAGTGCAGTCTTACAAAGACCATATTAAGAGCCTTGATGTGGGATTGATCCAGAGTCGAGGTATCAAGTTTGATTCATTGTTTAATGAGCTTTCCTACTATCATGTATGCCAGCCAGGGTTGCCCCCTTGCCTTGGACATGATTTGTTTGAGGGTGTTGTGTCATATGATCTTGCTTTATGTATTAAACATCTTGTAAAGGTTGACAGACAATTTACTTACCAGGAATTAAATCGAAGGATCAGTCAGTTCAAATTTCTAGGTAATGACAACAGTGACAGACCTTGTGAGATTAACCCAGGAAGTGAGAAGCTAGCTGGACATGCTGTCCAGAACTGGTGTTTTTTGAGAACGCTACCAATGTTGATTGGTGACAAAATTGTATCACCGGGTACGAATGAAGTTTGGCAACTCATTTTAGTATTAATTGAAATTGTTGCACTTGTTTGTGCACCAGCCATTTCCAGTGGCCAGGTAGGTTATTTGAGAGTTTTGATTGATGAGTATCTGCATTGTAGGAAACACCTTTTTCCTACACACTGTCTGAGACCTAAACATCACTATCTTAGCCACTACCCAGAGCTAACTGTTTATTTTGGACCACTCATACACTTATGGACATTACGCTTTGAGAGCAAGCATATGTATTTTAAACAGTGTGCAAGAAAACTACACAACTTTAAAAATGTGTGCTTAACTCTTGCAGAAAGACATCAGCTTCTGCAGGCATTTCTTGGTGCTGGTGAGCTGTTTCCTCCTGCTATTACTGCTGAAAAGGCAACAGAGTTTGTGGTGAGTGACTTCAATGATCAAATTAGGGAGTCTGTATCTGAATTTGATTTTCAGCATAAAAATACATTTGTTTCACATGAGGCTACTGTGAAAGGGACAACATACCGAAAAAACATGTTTGTTGTCATTCAAGAAAATGATGAGGGGCTTATTGTGGGCAGGATTGTGATGACAGTCATACACAACAATTCTGTGTATTTTATCACAGAACTTTTCCAGACTAACAGATTCCATGATATGGGTATTCACATCTTGACAACAATGAATGGATCCTACCTGTGTGTTAATCAGAAAGATCTTCTTGATTATTATCCCTTGTCAAAATACACAGTAGTGAATATGTCTGTAATTGTTCTTCATCATTCTGTTGTCTCAATTTAGAATAATGTCCTCCATAAGGGAAGAACTAAAAGACATCATCCACAATGCCTTACCTTCTAATGATGACAACATCACACAGCTTTTGATTGACCGAATTTTGGACTCTGGTTTGGAATCCAAGGATGACCTTAAGTTTGTTCAACAAGAGGACATCAGTGACATACTTCCGACTATAAAACTGCGGAAACTACTCAATGCTTTTAAAATGGGTAATTATAATCATACATTTCATTTACTTAGAAAAACAAATACATTTTAATCATATTTGAAAGGACATAAAAGTGCACATAATAATTTACACTTCATTTTCCCTCAATTTGAGGTAAACAATTTGTTTCCTTTTTAGTCAGCTCATAGTAATATAACAATGCAAATAGTTTTAGATGCAAGTAGCTTTATTGAAATATATTTGACTCGTATGAGACAAATTTGTATTATAAATGTAAATGAGTCAGTGGGTAGAATTAAATGGATTATCCTTTGTATATATTAAGTTGTGTTTTGACTGGCACTTCAATTTTTTTGTGATGTATAGAGACGGAAACTGTTACTTTGGATCTTAGCATCATGCAGCATACTCCATCATCAGCTGGGAGCTCCTCACCACTTCCATGCTCTTCTAATATGTTTACTGGAGGAGAATCAAGCAGTCTAGAAGACAGTAGACCATCTACATCCCTTGCTACGAAATCATGGCCAGATACCTTCCAGGTGCCATGGCAGCTTATGCCTGGTGAAATTCAGACAGCTATTTCCTCTGGGAGGCGGCCTTCACCACAAGCAAGACGACAGATGGTTAGGGTGCTTGCAGATGAAATAAGAAAATATGAGCCAACTCCAACACGCGCACAATGTCTTACTATTTGTAAAGGGATAGTTCACAAATATCCTCAAAGCTTTGCAGATCAGCTTCATGATGGCCGAATTGTTGGTGAAGGTTATAGCTCACTTTTGATCCAGATCAAGACAAGAATAGAAAATGTCAGTCGAACCACCAGTTTCAGACAGCACAGGTCATCAAGCAGCAGCATTAAAAGAGGACCCACTGACACATATGGTTGTACACGATTTCAGCCTGGTCTTCCTTTAGAGGAAACGGATGCCTCTGTTGAGAATAAGCGCCAGAAGCTGGAGAATATCTATCTTCGAGAAGGAGCAAAAGGAATAGAGAAGGCTGAAGTAAACCAACTGATGGAGACAACATACTGCCTTCAACGAACCCAAATAAATAGTGTGCCAGCTCTTTCTGTTGCAGAGTTAATGGAAAAGTGGCCATACCTATTTTTTCAGAAAGGCCTGCTCACACATTTTGAGCTACTTACCGACATCAATGTTCTACGTGCATTTGAACTGTCAATGCAGGAATGTGGAAAGACCATTTTAGAGTTTTTTAAAAGCAAGCCTACAAACTCTGAAGTGAAGTCAGTCCTTTCCAACGATGCTGTCACTGATTCATCTTACCTCGTTGTGCAACTCCTTATGGCTCACTTCGTTGAAAAGAAGGAAGGACTCATTCTTCGTGAAAATGTAAGTTTGTTTTATGTTTATTCTTTGTAGGAATAATTGTGTAGGAATGGTACAACCATATAGTTGTCTTATTTACTCATTCCTGTGCTGTCTCTAATTTGAGTGCCATTAATTTAATTCCTTAGTCTCCAGAGATGTTTTTTTAGAGTGCATCTACAAATTTCAACCGATATTCAACCTCAGCAGATATATTTAGATAAATAACTTATTAACCTCCATGTATGTTTCAAGTGGAAAAAAGGGTAATTAAGGTTAGCTTATTGGTATTGTAATTAAAATTGATGTGTGCTGATCAGAATCTAATCAAAGGCTAAGCCACTTG
>NW_026613631.1:0-30000 GCF_903798145.1 Danio aesculapii | reverse complement strand
AGTTCTTGAGCCTCTGCATATGGTTTTAACAACCGTTTCTGCAGTGGATTGCAGAGTCAACAAGAAGGAAGCAGCCTAAATCATTCATTATTTTTCAGCTTAGTCCTTTTATTAATCCACACAGAAACACCAACCAAGCCAGCCGAGGCTCGAACCGACAACCTTTTTGCTGTGAGGAAACAGCACTACCTACTTCACCACTGTGTTGCCCAGCCTAAAGCAGTTCCACATATGATTTTTACTCCAGGAAAAGCAGTGGTGGATGTGGCCCAAGTCCAAAAGCATGGCTTGTTTAGGACACTGGCATCATGTTCTCTACCAGGGTGTCCAACATTAAGGTCCCAGATTTTCTATTGTGAAAATCAGACTGGTATTGTGGAGGTTTCAGTATAGGAATGTGAGAACCGTCAATAGCATCAGCACATTGTGGAATTCCACATTTTTTCTTCAAAATAATCAGCCATCTCTGCCATTTTGGCCTGGTCAGGTGTGTTTATAAGTTTAGGTCTAAGCACTGCAATCACAGCCTTACAAAAACAGCCCACACATTAGGTTTACACATTATATTGGTGTAGTAGTGATGTAGTATCTAGAAGATGATGCAAAAAACAGGAACAATTACTGAATATGAAGACACACATACTACACATACAAAACATTTATATTGGCTAATCTATCTGTACACCAACAAATTATTTATACACGTAACATCTGAAGACAATCATCAATACTGTAAGTCCCTAATTATGCTAAAGAAGTTTTGTTTGGAAGCAACTTTAATCAGTCCACAGTTTATATATTATCCTGAAATCTCCTTCCACTCTGTGTGCTATTAACAATCAATTTTATAGCTAAAATGACAATCATGACAAATATTACTATGTTCATTCATTATTACACACAATAGTAAATGAACTACATTACACTATCATATTACGTTCTTAGGACAGGGTTTTCTGTGACACGCAGAGAGCTATTGGCCCGACAGTGGAAACGCAACATGATTTCCACCTCACTGCTTAAGGTCCCGGGTTATTAGCTACAATAAAAGCTACAAGATCATTTTGAGTCCAAAAGAAATGTTAAAACAACATTTGTTCTTTTCCTCATCAGGGGGTGCCCCAGATAGGAAATTACATCTGGCCCAGATATGGCCCACATCCCCCATATTCTTCTGGCCCACAAACCGCGCGGAATGACGGTGATGACTCAACCTGATTGTGGCTGACGTAAGAATCCAAAAGTCAGCCACAACTGAACCAGATCTGGGCCACATCTCAGAAAAAGCATGGTCCATATCTGGGCCAGATGTGGCCCATACATTTTCTTAGATCTGGCCTAGCTGCGGCCCATGCAGTTACTCAGATCTGGCCCAGATGCGGCCCACGCATTTTTTCAGATCTGGCCCAGATCTGGTTCAGTTGTGGCTAACTTCTGGGTTAGATATGGCTTACATCTACACTAGGAAGCTACATATAAAACACAATAAAAGGAATGCTTAATTTAAATTGCTTTATTTAATAAAATGGCTTTAAAAGAAGCAAATAAATTGATACATACAAATATATAATTTATATAAATTAAATAAACAGATCCATAGATAATAAAATAAACAAAAATAAACCAATGCATATAAATAAAATACAAATAAGTATATGTAAATTAGATAAATAGATACATACAGGATTATCAGGAATTACATGTAAAAAATGGAACAAATTAAATGCAAATAAACATTTATAAATATAAAAATTAGGTAAATGGATATATACTGATTAAAAAGAAAATACAAACACAACAATACATGTAAATGTATATAGCAATGGGATAAATGGATAACTACAGAACAAACACAGAAACTACAATTTCTTTTTAATAAAAAAATGCATAATAATTAAATTAACAAATAATTTAGAATTATATAATAGAACAAACAAAAAAAAAAACATGGACAATCCAAAAGGGAGGTCAGCTGTGATCGAGGATCAAAGCCAAAAAAGCAGTCCTGAAAACAGGAGAAGACAACATTTAAAATGTGTTGTTTGAAAATTATAACCTAGGTAAATGTGTTGATTCAGGGTTGGAACTAAACTGTGTAGGGCAGCGGCCCTTTAACTGAGTTTGACACCCCTGTTCTATAGACCAATTACCATGTTTGTAAACATTCAGGATGCGCGCAGGGAGGTGGCAGAAAGAAACTGGGAGCGCTAGCATTTACAGCGAGGGAATGACATCGGGATACGGTACAGAGTTTTTTGTTGTCTTAGAAATAAGATATATTGATTACACATTATATATATTATTTACATAATGCTTTCAGCATTTTAACAGCTCGTCACCCAGTGATAAGCACAGTGATTCAGCAAAATTAATGTTAAAGTGAGCGGCGTTCATCTGACAGGTCCATTTGCGATAGCACCCTCCCAATGAATACTGGATAAGACGAAATGACCAAGCATCCAGCCCCAAATATACAATCTCATTGAAGCTCCAAGTGATTTTACAAGAGAGAAGTTAAAGGTCTACAAGTTTTTGGATGCCAACAATGTTCTGTGTGGTCATGTGCAAGAAATAATGTTCCATGATTACCAGATTCAACACTATGTAGAGCTAAAAACCGAGATTCTGCCTAGCCATAGACAAGGAAAGAAGACGGAGCTATACAAGGCCTGGGTAATTAATCACCAACACGCAAAACGACTGCATTCTGACAGAGAACTGCACCTGTACGCCAGGGTATGTGAACTTACACATAGAGGTAAAGCTGGTTTTATATTCGCACATCAGACTTTCTCCTTAATAATATAATTTCATAAAAGTATTATTTGCAAACTGCGAAATCATATTAGCAGCCAATAACTATCAAAGTACAACATTGTTCACAGTCAAATAAACAGTGTTAATGTTGTTTTCAAGTCACACTTGCAGGTTATTTCAGACCGAATATTCAAAGTGGCGTGGTAAACAATATAGGGAGTGTGTCACAAGTTGTCACTGAATGAATATGTGAATATAAAACTAAGTTTACCTTAATAACTTACACTTTCACATTTCATTCTGAGCATTCAGTGTCCGCAGTTTAATAAACCATATGTAACTGTTTTTTCTGAAATCATTTCTGCTATCAAAAACAAGTAATGTGTATGATTCAGCATAGCGTGAACTCACCTGATATGACATGAGAACTGCAGAGTCCAGCATTTCTAATTATGTCGTCTCTTCATTCAGCTCCCTTTTAGCCAAAGAAGTCTGCAGTTAGCATTAAAGCAGTGTGGTGTACAGCAAAAGTTAAGTTTTCTATTTTTGGACTTTCTCGAATTTGGTATCCTACCACACAACATGACATCTTTACTATTGCAGCCTGTCTTTTTTTGCAACCGGGGACCCGTGTGACGTCATGTGTGACGTAGGTTGGTAATTGGTCTATTGGAAGGTTTACAATATTGTATTTGTGCATATACATTAGATTAGTCAGTACTGAAGCCAAATCTGGATCTTATCTAACAAAACTGTAAATCTAACATGATAAAGGTCCAAAATTAGTATACCCAAATTTATATGTTAGGGAAAAATATTAAACATATAATTTAAAAAGAGCAAATTCAAGAAAATCTAAAAATGTATAACATTTTGTTTAGATTTTGTACTTTGTATTTTTTCCCCCAATATTTCGCACAGATTTAAAGATGTTGGTGACTAAACTTTTATTTTAATAAATATATGCATTTAATAAACCTTTTTTGTTCAAATGCACCAAAATATATTACCTATATTCACTGAGAAATAGATAAAAATATACATTTTTAAAATGGGCTGTAGTCGTTTATGTTGAGCACTGTATATATGATATGTGCACATCCAGTGATTGATACAATTGTCAGATGCACAGCACATCTGGCGTGCAACTCCCAACTCCTAGTTTCTTTACAAATACATTAAGTATCATCTAAAATTTTAACAAAAGTAGTTGAATTATGAAGCTGATATTTTCTTCTGGCTATAGATCTGCTGAATATCAAATACTGCTTAAACTCCATGCTTTTACTCTTTACTGCCTGTTCCTATAGCAACCGAGTGTTTGATTACCCAGATAGCAAAATGACATAATTTCAACCGAAAATCAACGTTTCTTTTGATATCGAATCAACACTGCGGTCACGCCATCTGCGGTTTCGAGATAGACGGTCACGCTATCTGTGCTTTAAATTGCAGTGCGCGTCTATTCGGTATTGCGCGGTAGATTAAAGACGCGTGTGTTTAATGCGCTGCAGTTTTATAATCTTGCTTCAGTTTTCTTCGCGTAAATGAATTCAAGTGAGGGATAATCAAAATTTGTCACTTTTATTCATGTTTGGAAATATAATAATCATGACTTTGCATGTAAACTATGCTATTATTCCTTTGTTTTGCTGTAATTGTGTTTTATTTGCGAGATTAAAATAAAATAAATAGTATTGAAGTCATTACCCGGCTGTCATGACTATTCACATTTATTTTCATATTCACAACTTTACTTTTTATACAATCATTTTTGGAAAAAATCATAAGAAAAATGAAATCAAATTGTTTTCTGCCAACTCTACCAGATTATTATTATACATGTCCTGAAGTACCACTGTGCCCACTTTTCATTTCATATTACTATTGCATATTTTAATAATAGCGCGGTAAAATCATGGAAAATACAGTGTTTTTACTGTATGGTCATATTAGAAAAATCATAAAAAAATAAAATCAAATTGTTTTCTGCCAACTCCACCAGATTATTATTCTACATGTCCTGATGTACCACTGTGCCCACTTTTCATTTCATATGACTGTTGCATGTTTGAATAATTGCGCTAACTTTATGTAAAATAGTTATTTTTACTGTACGGTCATATTAGAAAAATCATAAATAAATATTTAAAATAAACAAAAATGTTTTTTGTAAATAAAAAAATAATTAGTTCATTCAGTAATAGCCAAATTAGATTTTTTTAAATAAAATGAACCCAATAAATCATATATAAAAAAATTGTTTTGAGTTCAAAAAGTTTAGAACATTAATCTAATGATCATATTTCTCATTAAAAACTACTAATTCCTTTTTTATTAGGTTTGCTTCTCAAAATTAAGTTGATGAGATGTTATGTATTTCCAAGGGCATGGCCCACACATTTACAGTCAGTGTAAAAAGACTTATTGGATGCATTTAAAACCTTTCAGTTTTTTTAATTTTAACGTAACATTTATTTTATAAATTGAATTATTGAACTCATATAATAAAGTATAATATATTTTTCCTATTAAAGTTTTACAATTTGAACATGCCCAAATTTAATGTTCACCCAGTCATTAAGGGTCCCGTTTCTTTAAGAAAACTGGCTGATTGATTTGTTATCACCTCCCCTTTTTTACTTTATCATTGAAGGTTCATGTACTGCAAAGTAAGTAATAAAATACAATATTCTAACATTTTTTAACTTTGATTGTGTTTGTTATTGGATAATGTTTAGTTTAACATGTCCACCATGTCATAGCGAAATGTAGAATGTTTCAGTAATGACAAATATATGTTTAAACCTCTAAAAACAGCTATGTGGGGGATGGGGGAGGGGTATCCGTCTGGTTTTCCTAGACGAACTTACAATCTTCCCATACCCACATACAAAAGGTTTAACTGCACAGTTTTTTTTATGATTGCCTGTGAAAATGACAGCATAAGTTGTCTGTGTTATAATCAAGCTCATGAAAAAAGGGCAATTTTTATTATTTTTTTTCCATAAACACAAGTTTGTAAGTGTATAACTGGGCCTGTGTGTTCCAGCCTACACCTGTGCCCTGTAGACAATCGTGTTTGTTTTCAGCATGTCAGCAAACAGAGCATACAACTTTCCTCATACTTTAATATAAAGTATAACTGTCAAATCTCAGGGTTATTTAACAGAAAACCCTTTGAAATTACATAAACCGCTGAGGGTGATAAATCTAATCGCCCATTCACTCGGAGCTTCAGCGTCAACACGTCCCATTCACTTTGACTGCTAAGGTGTTGTGTGTTTTGAGTGGTTGCTAAGGTGTTGCTAGGTGGTTGCTAAGGTGTTTTGAGTGGTTGCAACGGTGGTGATAGGGTGCTTTGAGTGGTTGCTAGGTGGTTGCTAAGGTTTTCTGTGTGGTTACTAGGCAGTTGCTAGATGGTTTCTAAGGTGTTGCTGGCCAGTTGCTTGGGTGTTTTAAATGGTTGCTAAGGCGTCGCTGGGTGGTTGCTAAGGTGTTGCTAGGTAGTTGCTAAGATGTTCTGATTGGATGCTGTGTGGTTGCTAAGGCGTTGCTACGTAGTTGCTAAGACATTGCTATGCAGTTGCTAAGGCGTTGCTACGCAATTGCAAAAGTGGTGCTAGGTGGTTGCTTGGGTGTTGCTAGGTCATTGCTGAGGCATTGCTAAGTGGTTGCTAAGCTGTTGCTAGGTGGTTGCTATGGTGTTCTGAGTGGTTGCTACGCGGTTGCCATGGTGTTGCTAAGTGGTTGCTAAGATGTTCTGAGTGGTTGCTAGGCAATTGCTAACATAAATTAGCATGGCTGTAGTATGAATTAGCATTATGCTAGCATGTTTCTAGCATGAATTAGCATGTTGCTAGCATGTTTCCAGTATGAAGTAGCTTGCTAGCATAATTTATATGAGGGCTTATATTAGGGCTTGTTTTTAATGATCCTTTTCATGGGAATATGACTATAAAAATAGATTAAAATTTTATTTTCACATGCTGCCATCATGAAAAAATATTCTGTGCTGTTTGTAGAGCTTAGCAACATTTTAAAAATGATGAACAGAAGTTGCAATGTACAAATGAAAATAAATGACAAGATAGAAATGCAATAAAAAAATAGCATCCATAGTATTATCTGTATTATCCATAATACAAATTGTGCAAAGTCCAGTAAAGTACTGAAGTTGTGTACTATGTGTTCAAGGTGCAAACACAGTTTTTAAAATAACATTAAGACTCTTGAGTAAACAAACTCTGTTAATTGTATATTTAATTAAGTACATTTCTACATATTTTTCTATATACAGAATTATTTTCAAAACATTTGGAAAGGTAAGAGCTATATTTTAATGCTGTTATTTAATGATAGTGATTTAGCAGTTTAACAATTATTTCTATGAAATTGTTAGTTGAAAACATATTGACTGTGTAATATTAAACGTACTTACACTAGATAACTTTATAATTATTTTTACAGTCCAGAAAAACAATTCTTTCTTTAAAGGATATTTTCAAACATATCCTTGCTCTTCACAAAACATTGGCTAAGCAGAAAACATTGGAATGCCTTCTTCAAGATAGCAACCTCTGGGCAGAACTGATCACAATTTTGGGTGTACCAAACACATGCTCTAATCGCTACAAAGTAAAAAGAACATTTAAAAATGAAAATGTTAACATGGTGCAAATGGAGGAAGATGGAGAGGAAGATAGAGCTAAGGGCACTAAGGAGGAGAAAAGAGAAAAACATGAAAATGAAAAATCTTTGGAGAAGACATTAATAAAAGAAGAGCTTGATGACTTAGGAGAGTACACTGCACAACAGGAGGATGAAGTAAGTGATGGGATGATATTATTTACATGTAAAATACACATTTGCTTTTATTTATACCACCAGTATGCTGATTTACATAACTGCTGAAACACAACATATTGTAATTGTTGAAATTAATCCATTTCATGACATTGCATTTGTGCTGTTTTCTCTTTTTTAGGTGATTAACAAAGAAAATGATAGTAATAGCTGGAGTGAGATTGATAATGATATCACTGTTGACAATACATTAGAATTCTTTTTTAGAATTCTCCGCCTTCTTTTTTCTTCATTCCACGAATTGCATGGAATAATTTAAGGAAGAAGCAAAAAAAAGATCACTTCCAACAATTGGAGTGGACGAATGTCATATCTTCCGGAATTCGCACAATTCATCCTGAGTGCAGTTTTGCCTTCACAGGCCACAGGGTGAAAATTAAAGGTTCCAAAAGGAACACGCCTGTTTTTAAATGCTCTGGGTACTGCTTGTTCAGTGACTGCCCAGTACAAGTGGATGTGGCTGTGCAGAGTGAGAACACTCTGAAAGCACATGTGTCCTTTAGAGGTGACATGTTGATAGACAGCAAAACAGAATTACAAAGGCGACCTGTAAGAGCTGATGCTCAAAAGAAAATACATGAGCAATTAAAGACCACGCTACCCAGGGCTCTCTATCTAAAAGATATCGAAAACCTTGAGGAATCTGTGGTGGAATCTGGTTGTAGAGATGAGGCACAGTAGTCTGGCGTTCTGAAGTCCATTTCATGGAGACAAAGACAGAAGGAGAGGAAGCACAAAAACGAAACTCTCAGTCTCCAGATAATGGCGAAAGACAAAAATGATGAACCAGAGATTATTCAGAAGGTTATCCTCAAACCAAAGGGTGTGATGCTTTGGTCAAAGGAAAGCATTGCTATTTTTCACAAAAGATGCAAAGAGGACACAGTCTACCTTGAGGCAACTGGAAGCATTGTGAAAAACAGAACCCAGGTCCTTTATATGTTAACGAGCTAGTGGTCAGAAACCCAAACAAGGGTTCTTCACCCTTCCCAGCAGCAACGTACGTGACCTGTGACCACACCACTTCGTCTGTTCTGTACTTTCTCAGTGCTTTCCAGACAGACCATGCAAAACAGTATGGGCACAAAAACATCCGTCCAATCATGATTATCTGTGATGGATCCATGGTCCTAATGCATGCAATTTCGCTTGTGTTCTGCCAAACTAACCTGAATGCCTTGCTTAAAAGTTACTACAATATAGTAACTGGCAAAGATACTGCTGAAGACTTCAGTGTTCCCATTCTCCACCGCTGCATAAGTCACATGATGAAAAACGCAAAATCCCTCTGCAAAAAGCAGTACGTAACTTTCAACAAAATAATAAACAGCTTTATTATTTTAAATGTTTTTCATTATAATTTATGGCAATATTATTGTTATTGTTCCTTTAGTGCAACGAAGAACTACAAACTGGCCATGCATGTTTTTGGACTTTTGACCACAGCTAGTTCTATGTCAGAGTTTGATGAAATGCTCCTCAGCTGCACTGTCATCTTCTCAAGCCCATGCAGCTCGGAAAATGTTGAGAAGCACTTCAAAAACATTCAGACATTGTTGAGTTCCATTGGAAAATTACAAATTGATGACTGCAGCATTGCTCCTGATGTGAACTTTGAGGTACACAGTAAAAACCAAACATGTCTTTAAGTAATGTGTTCTGCTAATGTGGTTGTAATCACACATGTAAACATCTTTTATTTTAGGACACCTTCAGTCAAACGCCTTTTCACAGTCATTTCATGGAGGTCATACACTCTGCCCCCCTCGATAAAGATGGAGATTATAAACAGTGAGACGTTCATCTCCACACTGGCTACCTACTTCCTGCCTCATGCAGCACTCTGGACAAGCAAGATGCTGGGTCAGTTACACTTTTGTGAGAATCACTTGAATAAATCACTAAAAGATTTACACAGTAATGTTGGTGTACAGCTGTATTAGAAATGTTAACAGTCCATTGTCAGACATGATAAAAACTGGCCATGAGACTTATTCAGACCAGCATATGTGTGCTCGAAGGCAGATATCAAAATCTATTAATCACATTAAATTTAAAACTATAATGCTACAAATAACTAAAAGTTCATTTCCCAAGCGTGTATATATTTGGTCTAATAAGCTTTATTCTGCTCTCACCATCAGGGAAAAGGTTCAGTTTTGTGGGCTGTGTTGATGGTACATTATAATGGATGCAGAAAACTGTTGTTAAACAGTGTGTTGTAATTTATCTTCAGGAGATCTGGGCAGACATGGGGAATGACCTCCATATGAGCTCTTCTCTGCAAAATTTGCCAAGATTTCTAAAAAAAAAAAGCCAGGTATAAAACATAGATATGAAGAGTTCAGATGCAAAAAATTCTAAGTGCCATTTGAAATTTTCTATCGAAAATAAACATTGTTCTTAGCCTCCTTTGTTTATGTTGAGATATTACACTTTGAAGACCATAAAAAGGACTCCTTATTTGCCATAAAAGTTATATTATTGAACCTACACACAGGAGCCTGAGAAAATGTTAATTTTAGAAGAAAATTTCAGATGGCATTTAGAGGTTTTTGCATCTAAACACTTCATAAGTTTCCAAGTTTTAATGTATTACTTTACTCCTAGATGTGGTGCTTATTTTATTTTCATATTAGAATTTCACACAGGACAACAAGACACAAGGAATTATGGAAAAGAGTCAGTGGGACTTGAAGAAAATACGTTTCAAAGGAAAACAACTGACCAGACTAGATGACTTTGTAATGACAAAAGCACGCACACTGCACTTTTGAGAGAATTCAGTGATGCTCAACGCATCACTAAAAGAAAGAAAAAACAGTCTACATTATATTGTATTTAAACATGTAAACTTGTTAAGTGTTATGCTTCAAAATATGTTAGTATGTAACTTTTTTGGGAAACCACACCATCATAAATATTTAGTGTAAATAATAGGAATATTGTCTTCAACTTTTCTGGAATTCTTTAACAATTATAAGTACATTAAAAAATAGGAACTTTTACACAAAATATTATTTAATTATAGGAACACCGTATCCTGAAGGAGAAGTGGAGGCAGCGTAAACAAAAAAGGAGAGTCTATGTGACCTGCATCATCAAGCCATTTAGTTTCAAAAACACAGTGGTAGCATTAAACACATTTAAATGCAAACAAGCATTCTTCAAAGATAGTTGTTATTTCTAATATCTTTTTTGGTAAAATGCAGGCATCTACAGCCTCAAAGACACCATCAGACAAAAAAGCAGGGAGTCAAGACAAAGATGCTTTCGAGGTAAAACCATCAACAATTTTCAGTGTGCAAAAGCACTGAAATGTTTAACCTTATTGATACTTTTTAAAGAAATGTACACAATCCATTAATTACTCAAAGCAGCTTCACAGTAGTAATGTCAATTTCTAAAGATTGTTAGACGTTTTGGACAAATACTTGATGGAACAAGTTAATTGAACCAGTTTATTGGATGCATTATGTAACCAGTTCAGCATTATTCAAATATTTTAAAAAAATGTTATTTGTATTATCTTCTTTGTAAAATGTAGATGTGTAGTGCCCCAAAGACAACCAGCACGCCATAAACAGATAACTTCAGTGGCAGCACAGGACCCGAAGACAAAGATGCTTTCGAGGTAAAACTGTCAACTAATTTATGTGCAAATATGACACAGACAACTACGTGTGCTAACAATTAACTTAATACGTAAACTTAATATGGATACAAAAATGAAGTTCGAACATATCAATAAGCATATCAAATTAAATATTTTATTGTACTTTATTATTTACTTTCTTAAATTACAAACTGCTAAACACAGGTTTATCGACATCTAACTTGATATATCTCATTTACCGCTGTAAAACAGTAACACATTTCCAAAATAAAAAGGGAAGACTTAATTTTCTGAGGTGAATAGGAGTTAGAGATGACAACTGAGCTGCAATAATTAATAAAATGTATGCCTATTTGTTATGTTTATCTCATAGAAAGGGCAAAAACGAAAAAGAGCACAAAGGCAGAAGACCCATGGACCAATTTGGGGACATTATTCACCAGTGGAGGTAATTAAAGCCAAGAAAATAATGAAAGAGGTACAGCTACAGCAAGAACAGTTGTTTAGCATCCTTCATCCATACACTTGGCTGAGCAGCGATGAAGTGGATGCAGCTTCCTTTTATATTGCACAGACGTTTCCTCATATACATATGGGTTTCAGTCCACTTTGCTCTACCAAAGTGTTCATCAAGGGGGTGTGGTTGGGACACCACAGACACCGTTTGTACAAATAATGATTGTAAACGACAACCACAGGATAACTGCAAGCAATGTTTTCTGTGGTCCCAACGAGATTTGCATTTATGATAGCCTGGACACAAATATCTCCAAGCAGACACAACAAAAATTATCCTGGCTTATCCGCCCACATGCATCCCAGTTCGTTGTCAGAAAGCCCGATGTTCAAATGCAGCAGTCAAACAGCACCTGCGGATTATTTGCTTTGGCCTTCGCTAAAGCATTATGTGATGGAGTCAAACCGGAGGAGTGCAAGTTCCAGGAGCGCAACATGAGACAAACGCTTTACAGAGCGTTGAAGAACAAAACGGCTCCGGTATTTACATACCAAAAAACAAAACAAGACCTGAAAGAACCTCCCTTTTTGTGGAGGTTCACTGTATCTGCAGAACCTCACACAACAAAGAGATGATGGTGCAGTGTAACAACTACAACAAGTGGTACCACCCCAATTGCGTTTCAGTCCCAGACAAAGCTTTGAACACCACCATGGAAGAGTGGAACTGTAAAATCTGCACTAACTGAATTGTATGTTTCGGCATTAAATGCATAACATACCTATGGCGGCAAATCAATGACAATATTAATCGAGCGCAGCGATGATGTTTGCGCCCAAGGAGAAGTGAACCGTGAGCAGATTACAGATCTACACACTAGAAAACTACAGCTCGCGAGCGCACAGGGGATCTTCACGCGCACCTCCCGCGCGCGCACCTCATCATCTGTGCGCTCGATGTTATGCCGTCTGGAATGGGTCAATAACCTGACGCTGCAACGTGCACTCGTCTCACTGAACGTGACGTCTGCGTCTGCCAAACGTGACGTCTGCGTCTGCCACATTCTGTTCAGCTGCCTGAGAATGTGACGTCTGCGTGTCGTCTGCCACTATACTGTTCCGCTGCTTATTCCAGCTTTATTTTACCTATTAGTTCTCTATTATTGTTTTCACTTAAATCTTCAGTTATGTTTAATTTGCAGTTGAGTTATTTTTACCATTTTTATTCACAGCTTTTTATTTCAACTGGTATATATTTATAAATATTTATACAAATGATATAAACATTTTGGTATGCCATAATTAAATGTCAATTTAAATAACATAAACAATATTCGTACAGTTATAATTTTATGTAGTTGTACAGTTTGTCAAGTTTTGACTGACAGGTGTTCTGACATAATTATACAAAAAAAATTATACCTCAAAAGTCAAGAGCATGCTCACTTTATTATTATTATTATTATTATTATTATTATTATTATTATTATTTTGTACTTTTATAGCCTAAATGTTTTTGCAGGTACATACAAACTTTGTATTAACAGGTACAGAAAACATGGAAGGGAATCAACATTTTAGAGTCAAGGTTTCTCTTAATTCTCCCATATCATCACATATCAAGTGTGTTTAGCACCTGCAGGAAAAGCAGAAAATCAGCCCCTGATGTACTGACAAAGGCCCCTGATCTTTTGGAATGTGTTGCACTTAAATATGTTGTATCACATTTATTTTATCTAAGTAACATTACTGAAAATTACCACATACATCACAAACATTCCGCGTTTGTGTCGGGTAACTAAATCGTCAGCTGTTCAGCAGTACCTGTTTCTACCGGCAGGTGGGAGTGGCACTGTTGTCACATGGTTTTAAAAAACGCCGCTACTGCACTTCATTTATTCATTGTTTTAAGGAGCTAAAGTTGATGAGGTAATAATATTTTTTTTCTCTTTTGCGAAAGTGAATAGTTCTAACTACTGATGAAGCTTAATATTTGTTTCCACAGTATAAAATGTGTGTAGTTTTGTTTTTGTAAAATAACTGTAATCGATCATACCAATGTAAATACATGCGAATTAGTCAGTAAAATCTAAATTGGACTAGCTTTCTAGATATGTAGATATCTAGGCATAGTTATCGAGATATGATATGGCCAGTCACTTCTGTTTCTGTAATTAAATCACAGTGAATTAATGGATCTAGCTTATTATTTTTATAGCTTCATTCTACTGTAACATGCTATATCAGTTAGCAGGGGATTATAAATCCACTTTCTTATTAAAATACCTAAAATGGCTGTAAGAACACATATAGTTGAACTCAGAATTATTAGCCCCCCCTTACCCCTAATTTTTTCCCCTAATTTCTGTTTAACGGAGATTTTTTTTCAACACATTTCTAAACATAATGGTTTCAATAACTAATTTCTAATAACTGAATCATTTTATCTTTACCATTATAACTGTAAATCATATTTGACTAGACATTTTTAAGACTATACAGCTTAAAGTGACATTTACAGGCTTTAAATGCAGGGTAGGTAGGCAAGTTATTGAATAGTGATGGTTTGTTGTGTAGACTATCGGGGGAAAAAATAGCTTGAAGGGGCTAATCATTTTGACTTAAAAATGTTTTTTTAAAAATGCAAAATTGCTTTTATTCTTGCTGAAATAAAACAATTGAGACTTTCTCCAGAAAAAAAAAATATTATCAGACATACTGTGGAAATTTCCTTGCTCTGTTAAACATCATTTGGTCATGTTTTGTCATGTTTATTCAGATCTTATTTTTATTCAACTACAGCAATAGCTGATGCCTTCATCCATATTAGGGATTTCCTGGACTGTTCATCTTCTTTGTGAGGCATATATAATTTCTGCTCAAGTATGAATGAAACGGGCATTACATGTATTTAAAGTGCTACAATGCCCTCATCAACCATTTTGAGGAAAACTGAAAAAAAAAATCCCTCTAAAGTAATTTGTAGTAAACATATTTTTAGCATATAGATCTTTATTGTAATTTTTTGTACTATTTTTTATAAAGTTGTTATTATATCAAAAAGAGTAGCCTATTGAATATCAATATTTTGCATGGTATTGAATTAAAATATTCCAGTATCTTGACAACACACCTAAGGTAATCACTCTGTCCAACATGTTTGTAGCTTTGTATCACATTGCATAACAACTCACTCTAGAAAATAAATCATATTTTCAGTTTTGAAGACATGCAGAAAAGGACATTTTCAAAAAAAGTAACATAAAAACTTAAGTGGTGTGATATGGTTTATAACAGACTAGTAAATGAAAAGTGGGTTCATTTATCAATGTTTTTTTCCTTTTGGTGTTACAAGTCACAAAGCTTCACAATTGATTGTTAAACTGTCAACTCAAAAACCCTTTATTTATTATTAAACCATTTATAATCTTATTATTAACATTACAGTAGATCACCTTATGTAAGTGAGGGTATATTAGTGGGGTGAATTAGAACGTCTTTTTTGTTTGGTTAGGGGATACTTTTTAGGGCCTAAGCCCCTTATCCCTTTCGACCCTAGCAACACCCCTGTAGCAAATGGTTAGGCAAATTTATAAAATTATGTAATTGTCCTTTTCCTACATTATCAATTGCTTGTGTCATGTTGCTCAAAAAGTGTAATTATTTGTTGAATAGTGTAACCCAGTAGTCACCAACCTTTTTAAGCCCAAGATTTCCTAGTTCAACCTTGATGATATGGAAGGTCTACCTAAAGATAAACAGGTAGAAGACAGCTTTTTCCTTAAGCCCTTTATTTCATTTTTTTGTATCAATATTCTTACACATTCTTCAGTCTGCATATTTGGAATATTTACTCCATCTCTATTTTTTGCCTTTACCATTTTAACCTTAAGTGTGTGGAATATTTTAAATCTTCATGTCTTATATTTGTTAAATACATTAAATTTTAATATGTCACTGTAGGGCTTTTATGAGTCAAATTAAATAATTTACACTGCAAAAAATTTTGAGATTAATGTTTCAAATACATTTTTTAATGTGCTGAAAATGTTGGTAGAAATTTCATGTCACCAATATAACAATGTACTTTATCAGTATTACCTGATGTAAACTATGACAGTCATTGAACAAGACTGGACTATATGTATATTAAATATTAAAATTTTATAATCACAAATTGACTGTTTTTGAGTGCTTAAACACAAAATTTAATTTTTTAGTGTACACAAAAACAGCAGGTGCTATGAACAGAGTATTTTATTTACCACAATTACTACACAAAAAAATGTTTTTGCATGACAAAGAACACTAGAAACAAAAAAGAACAATATACAATGGTGTTGCAAAGAACACTAGACACAAAAAAGAACAATATACAATGGTGTTGCAAAGAACACTAGACACAAAAAAGAACAATATACAATGGTGTTGCAAAGAACACTAGACACAAAAAAGAACAATATACAATGGTGTTGCACAGAACACTAGACACAAAAAAGAACAATATACAATGGTGTTGCAAAGAACACTAGACGCAAAAAAGAACAATATACAATGGTGTTGCAAATTAACTGAACTACATTACCCCAAATGTGGGGGCCTGCAAAATGCCCTCTTTCATGTACATTTCAAAGTCCTCAAACAATCGATGCATTGGCAGCCTCAAAACAATAGTACATGTATTTGCTTCAGGGTAAATTTTGGCATGCTCCTTATCCTGTTGATGCAGGAACTCAAGTGCTGGTTCAACAGGGAAACCCAGCCTTGGAATGGAGGTTGAACCTGAAGCAAATGCTAAAACCTGGCTTAAAGAAAGTGGTGACGATGCTCCCTCTGAGAAAAAAAAAGATAAAAATAAAAAGATTATTCAGGTTTTCATTTAATTTTAAATATGGATATTCTTACAAAAAACCATAACCACTTCAGTAGGCATTTATTATGTAACAAATTTTGTTTATGACTGCTCCGATCATGATCAAATTTTTTTTTTTTTTAGATTGGAACAGTCAGTACTTATGTGCAGTCATATGTGCTCATAGAACACTGTTTCTATAGCAATCTATGTACTTATAATGTCATGAATTAATAATGTATAATGTTTGGTTAATAGAAAATATTATTACAATTTAAAATAATTATTTTCTAGTTTAATATACTTTGTTTATTTATGTGATGCAAAGTTTAATTTTTAACATTTTTATGTCGCCTGATAATTCAATGGATTAACGTTGTGCTATTAAATAAGTTTTTCAATTATATTTTTACAGGATTGATTGATTGATTTGAATCCTGGCAAATTATTATCAAAAAAATAAATACTATCAACATAACATTATTGCTGAATAAAAATATAAATTTTCTTTCTAAAAAGAAAGAAAAAAAAGAATAAAATAAGTTGTTTTTTTCTTCAAAGAATCCTATTACGTTTTAAACGTAAAATGAAGACAGGTGCTTTAAAAATAACACAATAATGGTTAACATAATTTTCTATTTTTCTAATATGTTTACAGCAAAAGTATCAGATCTAACAGGCGATTGCGATGGATGAGTTGGTCATCACTGATATGCTGTAGGCTACATTAAACATGTAAAAAAATAAAACACAATAAGACTCAAATGTAAAACGAATTTAAAAAGGATTTTATAAAACTAAATGACATGATTATACTAATAAACAACCTAAACTTTACTTCCGGAGACATTTGTTATTTATCTTATACATTTTTTATACGTTTTTATGCTATCTTGAAAACAAATATCATTATATATTAATATATTTATGTTTAATTTGCTGAACATTATTGTATATTGTATAAGTTAGCCGGCAAAAAGCTAACAGCCGCACTAAAAACTGCTCAAAAATATATATTTAAAAAAAAAAAGGTAGACGCAGACGTCATGTAACAAGTCAGACGCTGATGTCACGTCCATTGAGAGGAATGTATGAAGGGCAAGAAAATTGTGCACTGGCTCACACACTGCACTGAGCCGTGTGAGCAGCGTGTTATGATACATGTTAGCGAAAAAATAAATAAATAACTTCACTGCTACACGTGAATCACGCGTAACGTCTGGCTTGACACTTCACTGCCACACGTGATTTACGTGACGTCTACGTGACGTCAACGTCACGTCTGCGTCTTAAATTGCATGGATTTAATAGCAAAAAAAATATTTTTTTAAGACGTCAGTGAGACGTTCAGTGAGACGTTCGGTGAGACGAGTGCACGTTGCAGCGTCAGGTTAAAGAGCTTGGAGGAACGCCATAGTTTTGGCCCTAATGGCCTTCCATATTAAGACGTATCATACACGTCAAATTTTTTGCAATTTTCTTATGTGCGTCGCCGCTACGTCGCCGCCTAAAATGGTTTTTATATGACGTCGCCGTGTCGTCGCCGCTACCTTGACGTCTGCCCTCCCATTCACTCCTATTCAAAATTCGACACGTTGAGGCGGCGACGTTAGGGTCGACTGCGCCTTCTCCTTCTCCATGTGAGGCTGAGAAGTGGCACTATCCACTCGCCATATATCCACTCACCATAGAAAACAAGTTCCGCGCGCGCACCTCATCATCTGTGCGCACGATGTACGCTCTCGCGAGCGAGGTCATGCCTACAGCGCGCGCGCGCGATCAGTTCTCTCCGCTCGCTCGCTGGTTCTTCTCTCTGCTCGCGCGAAACATTTTGGAATTTTGTCAGTCCTGGGGCGGGACTTGGTTCACTTGTTATCTCTAACGCTATTGGCTACCTTCCCTTTTCCGGAAGTTAGTCGGGATTGGAAGCTTTGATGATCAATTAAGACCTCAGGCGGGAAAATCCGTAATTCGGGTCACCGTGGCGTTGAATTAACGTTAGAAGATGGAAAATCAAAAAGAGGTATGTGATGGTGATTATTACCATGTAATGTTTACTTTGCTTACGTGTTTGGATACTGAAAGTGTTCAAATTAGCTGACCTTAATTAGATTTCTGTTTGCTTCACGAACCCAGTTAACATTGACTCGTTTTTAGATGTAACATTAATATATGGCACTATTTATTTCTTATAACTGTTAGTTCAGTTACCTTACCAGGGGCGTTGCTAGGGTTGAAAGGGATAAGGGGCTTAGCCCCAAAGAAGTCAACCCCCCCCACCACCATCACCACCAAATTAATTAGTTACAAGACAGTTACTTTACTTTATAAATGATAAATGAATGAATAACAATGCGTTTATTGAACAGTGCATTTATTGAACTTTTATCACTCTGTATGAACTATATACATGTTCTTTGTCCTTCATATATTTCAACCCATTTATTAAACAATTTATTTTTCAGTAGTAACTTTTAAAAGTAGCATTCCAGTCACGTTTAGAGGATCACTTTCAAAAGGTACTCTAATCCTAATAATATGATTATAAAGAATTTAATAATAAATAAAAGGTTTTTTGAGTTGACAATGCTTTAACAATTAATTGTGAAGCTCTGTGACTTGTAACACCAAAAAAGAAAAGAAAAACAACATTGATAAATTAACCCACTTCTCATTTACTAGTCTGTCATGAGTCATATCATACTGTACCTCTTGAGCCACCTGTTTCCTCCTGATTTGCAGTGTCTGTTTGTTTTTTGAAAAATGTTGTAATTTTCTGCATGTCATCAAATCTGAAAATATGATTTATTTTATAGTGTGAGTTGTTATCCAATGTGATACAAAGCTCCAAACATGTACATTTGGACAGAGTGATTAACTGAGGTGTAGTGTTGTCAAGATACTGGAATTTCTAAATTCAATACCTTGCAAAATACTGATAATCAATGGCTATTTTAATATAATAAAAATTGCATCAAAAATAGTAAAAAATATTAAAATAAAGATCTATATGCTAGAAATATCTTTACTTCAAACTTCTTTGGAGGGAGTTATTTTCCAGTCTTTCTCAAAATAGGATGATGTGGGCATTGTGGCATTTTAAATGCATGTAATGCCTGTTTTTCATTCATGCTTGAGCAGAAATTCCATATATGCCTCACAAAAGTAGTAAGAAATCCCTGATATGGATGAAGGCATCCAGCTATTGCTGTAGTTGAATGCATGAAAATAAGATCTGAATAAACATAAAATGGCTTTAACAGATCATTTACACTATTGCGACAATAAATGGTTTATATCTGTTCTTCCAGCCATATTAGGTATTTTCATAGGAATAAAGTGGATTTATAATGTGATGCTAACTGGCATAGCATATTACAGTAACGTTAGCTATAAAAATAATAAGCTTGATGCATGAACTCACTGTGATTTAACTACAGAATGTGAGATATTACTGGCTATATCATCTAGATAAAAATGTCTAGATATCTATATCATATCTAGAAAGCTACAATTTACGTTTTTCTGACTAACTTGCATGTATTTACATTTGTTTACATACAGTTATTTTCTTTCAACAAAACTACACACATTTTTTACAGCAAAAACAATTTCTAAGCTTTATCAGTAGTTAGAACTATTCAGTTTCGCTAAAAAGTTGTAATATTACCTCATCAGCTTCAGTTCCTCATAATAATGAATGATGACTGAATCAATGGATGGTGCAGTGGCGGGATTTTTTTTTAACGCTTGCCGTTTGCCAACAGTGCCAATCCCACCTGCTGGTAGAAACCGGCACTGCTGAACAGCTGACTAATTACCCGAGACAAACGCTTCGTTGGCATTGAGCGGAATATGCGTGATGTATGTGATTATTTTAAGTACTTAGATAACAAAATAAATATTATATACAACAATTTTTTTTTAAATGCAACATTTTCAAAAAGATCAGGGGCTTTTGACAATACATCAGGGGCTTAAGCCCCCAAAGCCCCCCCCCTCGCAACGCCCCTGGGCTTAATGAAGGTGATATACAAAGGAAAGGGGGATAAAGTAGATAAAAAAAATTATGGACCTATAACAATGCTCAATACTGATTTGAAGATTTTAGCAAAAGTTTTAGCAAACAGACTTAAGGAAGTGATGCCAAGCATAATAAAAACAAACCAAGCATATTCACCTTATTCCCCCCCTCCCACTTTTAATTCTTCGCTCTTCCGCATTTTGTCATCCAACTTCCGGTACGCTGACACAGTACATCAGATGATAGTTTCAAAAGTTTTTACATAGTGTAAAGTTAGCTGTAATTTTAGAAAAATGGCATTTAATGTTAGTTCAGTTAATGTTTTGAGCTGGGAGTACGGTGAAACCTCGCTACAACGATCAGATGGTCTCATATTGCCCCATCCATCTTCACCGTTAATGTGGGTAGACGACATGAAAAAGTGGCCAGAGGTAACTTACGGGGATATTTTTAATTACTTTGTCCTGTCACAAGGAGTAGATGGAGCGTCTATGAAGAATTATAAAAGTACCGAAGCCTACCAATATTTGCATAGTGGGAAAGTGGGTCGTGTGCGCCCCAGCCGTGTGCACCCCAGCCAGTCGAGCAGTCCATGCCACTCAGCGTGGGTGCTACTTAGTAAGCAGGGATCAGTGGAGACTACAGGATGTTTGTGCATAGCTGGTTTAGGAAGGTCCTGTAGCCACGCAGCCTCTATGTTATGGAAGGTAAGTAAATAATACAAATTTTTATGATTTTGTATGTATGGTCATGTCTTGTCACGTTTGTGTTAACATAAGTAAGCTATTAATGTATAACAATATGCTAACGTATTTGCATCATAACACACAGCGGCTGACTTGGTTACCATCTGCAAACTAAGTGTCTTGTCAAATCTCTTAATTTGTGAGGTAAAAGGTAAGTGCTGTAAGGTAAGTAAATGTTCAACATCTCCTGAGTCTGAAGCAAAGATGGCAAGATACTTTTTTGACGTGAATCCATCAAATGTCATGACTTGGCGTTGTAAGAGGATTAGCCGAAAAGCCCTGCGAATCCCATGGAATTAAAAATAAACGGCATCTCAGGACATTCCACTACATGGACAATTCTTTTGATCCCGTTTCGGTTCACTTGCTTTAAAGCCCACGTCCATTGTTTTGAACACATGCTTTTCCGAGTTGCTGTAGACAATGCCTTGATGTTGCGCAAATGCCTCAAAACTTGCAGTCTACAGTGCCCATTAAGGTTGCCAGGGCCACTGCTATGCTTTGTAAACTGTGACGCAAAGAGATTGATGCGGCGCTTTGTTAGTGTTACTGTATCACTCGGACATGGCGCCAGAGAGTTAAATACTTGAGCCTGAACGCACAGCCAAAGATTTGGTTTGTCAGAAGTGGGATTCGAACCCACGCCTCCAGGGGAGACTGCGACCTGAACGCAGCGCCTTAGACCGCTCGGCCATCCTGACACGCACACTTAGCCGGAGCTGTCTCCTAGGAGCCACATCGCAGCACCATGACATGGAAGCTGGTGTTTCACAGCTTGCCCAGCTCCAGCAGTCCGCCTCGTTGGCGCAGTAGGCAGCGCGTCAGTCTCATAATCTGAAGGTCGTGAGTTCGAGCCTCACACGGGGCAAGGTGGTACCTTTTGGCACACGGGAGCACTTAGGTGACCGGGCGGCGTACTTTATTGCCTTCCGTGCCGTTTATGCTTCCCGGGGGCAAAAAAGGCTACAGCTCCTCTGGAGGGCATGCGGCGTGACGTTCCAAGAACATCTCCTGAGTCTGAAGCCATGATGGCAAGATGCTCCCATTCCTGTGACGTTATCACTTGACATTTGACGTGGATCCGTCAAATGTCATGACTTGACGTTGTAAGAGGATTAGCCGAAAAGCCCTGCGAATCCCATTGAATTAAAAATAAACGTCATCTCAGGACATTCCACTACATGGCATACCAAGACAATTCTTTTGATTCCGTTTCGGTGCACTTGCTTTAAAGCCCACGTCCATTGTTTTGAACACATGCTTTTCCGAGTTGCTGTGGACAATGCCTTGATGTTGCGCAATAGCCTCAAATCTTGCAGTCTACAGTGCCCATTAACGCTGCCAGGGCCACTGCTACGCTGCGTAAATTGTGGCGCAAAAAGATTGATGCGGCACTTTGTCAGTGTTACTGTATCACTCGGACATGGCGCCAGAGGGTTAAATACTTGAGCCTGAGATCTCAGCTGTGCAACAGCCACGTCCTCACAGTGAGAGCATGAGCTGTCCACGGGCACTGCATCGACATGCTGGACCCCCAGACCTGTGATGCGATACTCGTGCCCATCATCCGGAGATAGGAACTACCGCATCCAGAAACGCACATTCAGAACAGCGTCTTGAAAAAGACGCGTTGATTGACTGACACAGCTTTTTTTCTTCTCTTTCCCACAAAGAGTCAAATGTCATGACTTGACGTTGTAAGAGAATTAGCCGAAAAGCCCTGCGAATCCCATTGCCTTAAAAATAAACGGCATCTCAGGACATTCCACTACATGGCATTCCAAGGAAATTCTTTTGATGCCCTTTCGATGCACTTGCATTAAAGCCCATGTCCATTGTTTTGTTCACATGCTTTTCCGAGTTGCTGTAGACAATGCCTTGATGTTGCGCAAATGCCTCAAAACTTGCAGTCTACAGTGCCCAATAAGGTTGCCAGGGTCACTGCTATGCTTTGTAAACTGTGACGCAAAGAGATTGAAGCGGCGCTTTGTCAGTGTTACTGTATCACTCGGACATGGCGCCAGAGAGTTAAATACTTGAGCCTGAACGCACAGCCAAAGATTTGGTTTGTCAGAAGTGAGATTCGAACTCACGCCTCCAGGGGAGACTGCGACCTGAACGCAGCGCCTTAGATTGCTCGGCCATCCTGACACGCACACTTAGCCGGAGCTGTCTCCTAGGAGCCACATCGCAGCACCATGACATGGAAGCTGGTGCTTCACAGCTTGCCCAGCTCCAGCAGTCTGCCTCGTTGGCTCAGTAGGCAGCGCATCAGTCTCATATTCTGAAGGTCGTGAGTTCGAGCCTCACACGGGGCAAGGTGGTACCTTTTGGCAAACGGGAGCACTTAGGTGACCGGGCGGCGTACTTTATTGCCTTCCGTGCCGTTTATGCTTCCCGGGGGCAAAAAAGGCTACAGCTTCTCTGGAGGGCATGCGGCGTGACGTTCCAAGAACATCTCCTGAGTCTGAAGCCATAATGGCAAGATGCTCCCATTCCTGTCACTTTATCGCTTGACGTTTGACGTGGATCCGTCAAATGTCATGACTTGACGTTGTAAGAGGATTAGCCGAAAAGCCCTGCGAATTCCATTGAATTAAAAATAAACGGCATCTCAGGACATTCCACTACATGGCATACCAAGACAATTCATTTTAATCCCGTTTCGGTGCACTTGCTTTAAAGCCCACGTCCATTGTTTTGAACACATGCTTTTCCGAGTTGCTGTGGACAATGCCTTGATGTTGCGCAATTGCCTCAAATCTTGCGGTCTACAGTGCCCATTAACGCTGCCAGGGCCACTGCTACGCTGCGTAAATTATGGCGCAAAGAGATTGATGCGGCACTTTGTCAGTGTTACTGTATCACTCGGACATGGCGCCAGAGGGTTAAATACTTGAGCCTGAGATCTGAGCTGTGCAACAGCCACGTCCTCACAGTGAGAGCATGAGCTGTCTGCGGGCACTGCATCGACATGCTGGACCCCCAGACCTGTGATGCAATACTCGTGCCCATCATCCGGAGATAGGAACTACCGCATCCAGAAACGCACATTCAGAAGAGCGTCTTGAAAAAGACACGTTGATTGACTGACACAGCTTTTTTTCTTCTCTTTCCCACAAAGAGTCAAATGTCATGACTTGACGTTGTAAGAGAATTAGCCGAAAAGCCCTGCGAATCCCATTGCCTTAAAAATAAACGGCATCTCAGGACATTCCACTACATGGCATTCCAAGGCAATTCTTTTGATGCCCTTTCGATGCACTTGCATTAAAGCCCACGTCCATTGTTTCGTTCACATGCTTTTCCGAGTTGCTGTAGACAATGCCTTGATGTTGCGCAAATGCCTCAAAACTTGCAGTCTACAGTGCCCATTAAGGTTGCCAGGGCCACTGCTATGCTTTGTAAACTGTGACGCAAAGAGATTGATGCGGCGCTTTGTCAGTGTTACTGTATCACTCGGACATGGCGCCAGAGAGTTAAATACTTGAGCCTGAACGCACAGCCAAAGATTAGGTTTGTCAGAAGTGGGATTTGAACCCACGCCTCCAGGGGAGACTGCGACCTGAACGCAGCGCCTTAGACCGCTCGGCCATCCTGACACACACACTTAGCCGGAGCTGTCTCCTAGGAGCCACATCGCAGCACCATGACATGGAAGCTGGTGTTTCACAGCTTGCCTATCTCCAGCACTCCGCCTCGTTGGCGCAGTAGGCAGCGCGTCAGTCTCATAATCTGAAGGTTGTGAGTTCGAGCCTCACACGGGGCAAGGTGGTACCATTTGGCACACGGAAGCACTCAGGTGACCAGGCGGCGTACTTTATTGCCTTTCGTGCCGTTTATGCTTCCCGGGGGCAAAAAAGGCTACAGCTCCTCTGGAGGGCATGCGGCGTGACGTTCCAAGAACATCTCCTGAGTCTGAAGCCATGATGGCAAGATGCTCCCATTCCTGTCACGTTGTCGCTTGACGTTTGACGTGGATCCGTCAAATGTCATGACTTGACGTTGTAAGAGGATTAGCCGAAAAGCCCTGCGAATCCCATTGTATTAAAAATAAACGGCATCTCAGGACATTCCACTACATGGCATACCAAGACAATTCTTTTGATCCCATTTCGGTGCACTTGCTTTAAAGCCCACGTCCATTGTTTTGAACACATGCTTTTCCGAGTTGCTGTGGACAATGCCTTGATGTTGCGCAATCGCCTCAAATCTTGCGGTCTACAGTGCCCATTAACGCTGCCAGGGCCACTGCTACGCTGCGTAAATTGTGGCGCAAAGAGATTGATGCGGCACTTTGTCAGTGTTACTGTATCACTCGGACATGGCGCCAGAGGGTTAAATACTTGAGCCTGAACGCACAGCCAAAGATTAGGTTTGTCAGAAGTGGGATTCGAACCCACGCCTCCAGGGGAGACTGCGACCTGAACGCAGCGCCTTAGACCGCTCGGCCATCCTGACACACACACTTAGCCGGAGCTGTCTCCTAGGAGCCACATCGCAGCACCATGACATGGAAGCTGGTGTTTCACAGCTTGCCCAGCTCCAGCAGTCAGCCTCGTTGGCGCAGTAGGCAGCGCGTCAGTCTCATAATCTGAAGGTCGTGAGTTCGAGCCTCACACGGGGCAAGGTGGTACCTTTTGGCACACGGAAGCACTTAGGTGACCAGGCGGCGTACTTTATTGCCTTCCGTGCCGTTTATGCTTCCCGGGGGCAAAAAAGGCTACAGCTCCTCTGGAGGGCATGCGGCGTGACGTTCCAAGAACACCCCCTGAGTCTGAAGCCATGATGGCAAGATGCTCCCATTCCTGTCACGTTATCGCTTGACGTTTGACGTGGATCCGTCAAATGTCATGACTTGACGTTGTAAGAGGATTAGCCGAAAAGCCCTGCGAATCCCATTGAATTAAAAATAAACGGCATCTCAGGACATTCCTCTACATGGCATACCAAGACAATTCTTTTGATCCGGTTTCGGTGCACTTGCTTTAAAGCCCACGTCCATTGTTTTGAACACATGCTTTTCCAAGTTGCTGTGGACAATGCCTTGATGTTGCGCAATAGCCTCAAATCTTGCAGTCTACAGTGCCCATTAACGCTGCCAGGGCCACTGCTACGCTGCATAAATTGTGGCGCAAAGAGATTGATGCGGCACTTTGTCAGTGTTACTGTATCACTCGGACATGGCGCCAGAGGGTTAAATACTTGAGCCTGAGATCTGAGCTGTGCAACAGCCACGTCCTCACAGTGAGAGCATGAGCTGTCTGCGGGCACTGCATCGACATGCTGGACCCCCAGACCTGTGATGCGATACTCGTGCCCATCATCCGGAGATAGAAACGCACATTCAGAACAGCGTCTTGAAAAAGACGCGTTGATTGACTGACACAGCTTTTTTTCTTCTCTTTCCCACAAAGAGTCAAATGTCATGACTTGACGTTGTAAGAGGATAAGCCGAAAAGCCCTGCGAATCCCATTGTATTAAAAATAAACGGCATCTCAGGACATTCCACTACATGGCATACCAAGACAATTCTTTTGATCCCATTTCGGTGCACTTGCTTTAAAGCCCACGTCCATTGTTTTGAACACATGCTTTTCCGAGTTGCTGTGGACAATGCCTTGATGTTGCGCAATCGCCTCAAATCTTGCGGTCTACAGTGCCCATTAACGCTGCCAGGGCCACTGCTACGCTGCGTAAACTGTGACGCAAAGAGATTGATGCGGCACTTTGTCAGTGTTACTGTATCACTCGGACATGGCGCCAGAGGGTTAAATACTTGAGCCTGAGATCTGAGCTGTGCAACAGCCACGTCCTCACAGTGAGAGCATGAGCTGTCCGCGGGCACTGCATCGACATGCTGGACCCCCAGACCTGTGATGCGATACTCGTGCCCATCATCCGGAGATAGGAACTACCGCATCCATAAACGCACATTCAGAACAACATCTTGAAAAAGACGCGTTGATTGACTGACACAGCTTTTTTTCCTTCTCTTTCCCACAAAGAGTCAAATGTCATGACTTGACGTTGTAAGAGAATTAGCCGAAAAGCCCTGCGAATCCCATTGCCTTAAAAATAAACGGCATCTCAGGACATTCCACTACATGGCATTCCAAGCAATCTTTTGATGCCCTTTCGATGCACTTGCATTAAAGCCCACGTCCATTGTTTCGTTCACATGCTTTTCCGAGTTGCTGTAGACAATGCCTTGATGTTGCGCAAATGCCTCAAAACTTGCAGTCTACAGTGCCCATTAAGGTTGCCAGGGCCACTGCTATGCTTTGTAAACTGTGACGCAAAGAGATTGATGCGGCGCTTTGTCAGTGTTACTGTATCACTCGGACATGGCGCCAGAGAGTTAAATACTTGAGCCTGAACGCACAGCCAAAGATTAGGTTTGTCAGAAGTGGGATTCGAACCCACGCCTCCAGGGGAGACTGCGACCTGAACGCAGAGCCTTAGACCGCTCAGCCATCCTGACACACACACTTAGCCGGAGCTGTCTCCTAGGAGCCACATCGCAGCACCATGACATGGAAGCTGGTGTTTCACAGCTTGCCCAGCTCCAGCAGTCTGCCTCATTGGTGCAGTAGGCAGTGCGTCAGTCTCATAATCTGAAGGTCGTGAGTTCGAGCCTCACACGGGGCAAGGTGGTACCTTTTGGCACACGGGAGCACTTAGGTGACTGGGCGGCGTACTTTATTGCCTTCCGTGCCATTTATGCTTCCCGGGGGCAAAAAAGGCTACAGCTCCTCTGGAGGGCATGCGGCGTGACGTTCCAAGAACATCTCCTGAGTCTGAAGCCATGATGGCAAGATGCTCCCATTCCTGTCACGTTGTCGCTTGACGTTTGACGTGGATCCGTCAAATGTCATGACTTGACGTTGTAAGAGGATTAGCCGAAAAGCCCTGCGAATCCCATTGTATTAAAAATAAACGGCATCTCAGGACATTCCACTACATGGCATACCAAGACAATTCTTTTGATCCCATTTCGGTGCACTTGCTTTAAAGCCCACGTCCATTGTTTTGAACACATGCTTTTCCGAGTTGCTGTGGACAATGCCTTGATGTTGCGCAATCGCCTCAAATCTTGCGGTCTACAGTGCCCATTAACGCTGCCAGGGCCACTGCTATGCTGCGTAAATTGTGGCGCAAAGAGATTGATGCGGCACTTTGTCAGTGTTACTGTATCACTCGGACATGGCGCCAGAGGGTTAAATACTTGAGCCTGAGATCTGAGCTGTGCAACAGCCACGTCCTCACAGTGAGAGCATGAGCTGTCTGCGGGCACTGCATCGACATGCTGGACCCCCAGACCTGTGATGCAATACTCGTGCCCATCATCCGGAGATAGGAACTACCGCATCCAGAAACGCACATTCAGAAGAGCGTCTTGAAAAAGACGCGTTGATTGACTGACACAGCTTTTTTTTCTTCTCTTTCCCACAAGAGTCAAATGTCATGACTTGACATTGTAAGAGAATTAGCCGAAAAGCCCTGCGAATCCCATTGCCTTAAAAATAAACGGCATCTCAGGACATTCCACTACATGGCATTCCAAGGCAATTCTTTTAATGCCCTTTCGATGCACTTGCATTAAAGCCCACGTCCATTGTTTCGTTCACATGCTTTTCCGAGTTGCTGTAGACAATGCCTTGATGTTGCGCAAATGCCTCAAAACTTGCAGTCTACAGTGCCCATTAAGGTTGCCAGGGCCACTGCTATGCTTTGTAAACTGTGACGCAAAGAGATTGATGCGGCGCTTTGTCAGTGTTACTGTATCACTCGGACATGGCGCCAGAGAGTTAAATACTTGAGCCTGAACGCACAGCCAAAGATTAGGTTTGTCAGAAGTGGGATTCGAACCCACGCCTCCAGGGGAGACTGCGACCTGAACGCAGCGCCTTAGACCGCTCGGCCATCCTGACACACACACTTAGCCGGAGCTGTCTCCTAGGAGCCACATCGCAGCACCATGACATGGAAGCTGGTGTTTCACAGCTTGCCCAGCTCCAGCACTCCGCCTCGTTGCCGCAGTAGGCAGCGCGTCAGTCTCATAATCTGAAGGTCCTGAGTTCGAGCCTCACACGGGGCAAGGTGGTACCTTTTGGCACACGGAAGCACTTAGGTGACCAGGCGGCGTACTTTATTGCCTTTCGTGCCGTTTATGCTTCCCGGGGGCAAAAAAGGCTACAGCTCCTCTGGAGGGCATGCGGCGTGACGTTCCAAGAACATCCCCTGAGTCTGAAGCCATGATGGCAAGATGCTCCCATTCCTGTCACGTTATCGCTTGACGTTTGACGTGGATCCGTCAAATGTCATGACTTGACGTTGTAAGAGGATTAGCCGAAAAGCCCTGCGAATCCCATTGAATTAAAAATAAACGGCATCTCAGGACATTCCTCTACATGGCATACCAAGACAATTCTTTTGATCCGGTTTCGGTGCACTTGCTTTAAAGCCCACGTCCATTGTTTTGAACACATGCTTTCCAAGTTGCTGTGGACAATGCCTCGATGTTGCGCAATCGCCTCAAATCTTGCAGTCTACAGTGCCCATTAACGCTGCCAGGGCCACTGCTACGCTGCATAAATTGTGGCGCAAAGAGATTGATGCGGCACTTTGTCAGTGTTACTGTATCACTCGGACATGGCGCCAGAGGGTTAAATACTTGAG
>NW_026613630.1:84034-104034 GCF_903798145.1 Danio aesculapii | reverse complement strand
TTTAATGAAGTACCTGTAATTACAAAGCGGTGCTTTTCAAAATAGGGTCTTTTATTTTTGTCAGGTGGAACCAGGAAAAAAAAAAGACCAACAAAGAGCAAATTTTCCGTGGCTTCTTTGTCTGAATAGTGCTGGATTTATTTTCTTAGTGCAAAAGCATTTTTAGTGCAAAAGTATAGTGCAGAAGCATTTTTCTCAGATTTAATTTAATTTAATTTAATTTAATTTAATTTAATTTAATTTAATTTAATTTAATTTAATTTAATTTAATTTAATTTAATTTAATTTAATTTAATTTAATTTAATTTAATTTAATTTATAAATACAATAATTTAATTGCGTTTTAAATTATTTTTACTTTGAGTTTAATTTAACTTTTTAATTTAACATTATTTATTCTTATTTTCTAAATATTTTAAATAATCTATTCATTTTATGCATTTATTTCATTCAACCATTTTTAAAAAATTGTTTATTTAATAATTAATCAATAAAATGTAATAATTTAATAATTGATTTTAATTAAAAAAAATTAAATACTTTAATTTTACTTTAATTTTATTTCTCAGGTTTATGTATTTATAGTTTAATTATTTAGTTTTATTTTTCATTTTTCATTTAATTTAACTTTTTACCTTATTTTATTTAAAATATTTTTAAAAATTTTTAAATTTCTCTTTTTATTTGATCATTTTGTTAATATTTTTATTTAATCCATTATTTTAATGTAATTATTTAATTGAGTCATTCTGTGTATTTTTTAAATATTTAATATTTAATAATTTATATTAATTAAATTTGTTAAGAAATTTGCTTAACTTTTGTTTAATTAACTTTCTCAGAACAGATATTTCATATTTATTTTCATTTTTTTATTTGATTTATATTTTATATTGCTTTTAATTTATTTAACTTTTTTTTTATTTAGTTTATTTTGCTATAATTTTATTAAGTCCATTTAGTTTTATGCATTTATTTCATTCAGTCATTCACTGTATATTTTTAAATTTAATAATCGATCTTAATGAAAATAAAATTAAATAATTTAATTTTACTTTACTTTTGTTTAAGTTTAACTTAATTTAGATATTTTACTAAATTACTATTACTATTTTTTCATTTATATTTAATTAATTTCTTTAAGTTTACTTTAACTTTTTATTTTGTTTAACTTGTTTTTTATTCAACTGTTGACTTATTCATTTACTTTATCTTGCTACGATTTTATTTAATCCATTTGTTTAATGTATTTATTTCATTGAGTCATTCAGTGTAATTAAAAAAATTTACTAATTTATGCTAATTAAAACAGAATAACTTTTTGCTTTCCTTTTGATTAATTTCATTTCTCAGAACAGATTTTTTTTATTTATTTTTAAATTATATTTAAATTATTTATTTAATTGTTTTTGTATTTCATATTGCTTTTTATTTCATTTAACTTGTTTTAACTTTTTATTTAGATTTTTCATTTCATTTAATAATTTTTTTTTATTTAGTTTATTTTGCTATAATTTTATTTAGTCCATTAATTTTATCATTCAGACGACGCAGTGGCGCAGTAGGTAGTGCTGTCGCCTCACAGCAAGAAGGTCGCCGGTTCGAGCCTCGGCTGGGTCAGTTGGCGTTTCTGTGAAGAGTTTGCATGTTCTCCCTGTGTTCGTGTGGGTTTCCTCCGAGTGCTCCGGTTTCCCCCACAGTCCAAAGACATGCGGTACAGGTGAATTGGGTAGGCCTAATTGTCCGTAGTGTATGAGTGTGGGTGAGTGTGTATGGATGTTTCTCAGAGATGGGTTGTAGCTGGAAGGGCATCCAGCATATGCTGGATACGTTGGCGGTTCATTTCGCTGTGGCGACCCCGGATTAATAAAGGAACTAAGCCGAAAAGAAAATGAATGAATGAATGAATTTTATCATTCAATGTAATTTTTTAATTTAATAATTTGTCCTAATTAAAGTTAAATGGAATATATAAATTTTACTTATTACGATTAATTATTTGTTTAATTTTGTTTCTCAGAACAGATATTTGTTTTTTTTTATTTGTTTATTTATTTTTTTTTATTTTTAAAAATTAATTAACGTTTTATTTACACATTTAGTTTATTTAGCTAATATTTTAATGTATATATTAACTTTTTGTTTATTATTTTTGTTAATATTAAATTCCATTTGTCCATAACCATTTTATTTAATTTTATTTTTTCCAAATTTAATTTTTATTTATTATGAATTAACTTTTTGTTTAACTTTTTATTTATTATTTAGTTTATTTTGCAAGTATTATATTCATTGCATTAATTGTATGTATTTATTTAATTCAGTCACTCAATGTAATCTCAGTTTCATGTCACAGAGGTGCAGATATCAGAAGAAATGAAAAACCCTCCAATAGTTGATTCCTTCCTGGTCTCGTTGGCTCTAATATGATAAAAGCGCATGTAACACATTTTGTGGCGTGTGAATGGTACGTCTGTGTATGTGTGTGTGCTGGATGAATAGAGGACAGCAGCTCCACTTCTCCAATAACGCTGAAGGTGTAAAGCGGCTGCGTTTCAATCCGCCGCTGCTTTTCTCTGTAGCGCTGCGAACAAGAGCAATTTTCTCCATGGGTGATGAGCAGAGCATGCTGGGAATGATTTCATCTCCTCCAGATCAGATGGATATCACCGTGATTGATTACGTGATGTAAAAAAAGACAAAATAACTTGAACATCCTCAAAGCTTTGGTCTTTCTGTGTTTTGCTCTCAAATCTGTTTTTTGGTTTCTGCTTTTGCTGTTTTATTCTCATTATTGTGTTGAAGATTAAGTTGAATTATTTTGTTTTTGATGAAGGCAAAACTCTGTGGTTGAATAGGGTAAAACATTTGCTAATAGTTACCACCATACTTCACAAAGTTAATTACATTAGGAATTGGAACTTTTTTGTATTGTATATTTTCTACAATTTTATTGTATTTTTATTTATTTTATTATATTTTATATTTTATTTTATTAAATTTTTTATCCTAATTACCAAATTGATATGAATTACCACGTTTATTTTGGCATATTTAGCTTAAAATAAAATTAATGTATATTTATTTAAATTTCCTTATAAAAACAATTGTATTTTAAATTATTTTACATTTATGTTTAAATTTATGTTTAATTTTTATTTAATCGATTAATTTTACGTATTTATTTCATTCAGTCTTTCAATGTAATATTTTACTTTAATTATTGATCCTAATAAAATTATTTAACTTTTGTTTACTTTTATTCCTCAGAACAGATATTTCAGATTTTATTTTCATTTATTTTATCATATTCAGAATTATTTTTATTTATTCATTTCATTTTTTATTGTATTGTATTTTTTATTTTGTTTAACTTTTGTTTTAACTATTTATTTATTCCATTGTTTATTCCAGTGGTCACCAAACTTGTTCCTGGAGGGCCGGTGCCCTACAGATTTTAGCTCCAACTCTAATCAAACACACCTGAACAAGCTAATCAGGGTCTTACTAGGGATACTTGAAACATCCAGGCTGGTGTGTTAAGGCAAGTTGGAGCTAAACTCTGCAGGGACACCGGCCCTCCAGGACCGAGATTGGTGACCCCTGATTTATTCAATGTCACTTTTTATTATGTATTGATTTTGTTTATTTTGTTAGTATTTTTTTAATCCTTTAATCAAAGAAGTAAAATATAATTATTTAATTATCTTTACCTTATTTTATTTTATTTTAGTTCTCAGAACAAACATTTCAGATTAGTTTTGTTAAAATTTAATTTATCTTTTTTTACCTTTTATTTGATTTCCTCTTATTTACTTAGATTTTTTTCCTTTTTATTTATTGTACTTTTTATTTATTTAGATTTTTATTTTTGTTTAATTTTATTTCTTATTTATTCATATTTTTATTTTACTTTTATTTCATTTTATATCTTATTTATTCAGATTTTTATTTTACTTTTTATTTCATTTTATTTCTTATTCAGATTTTTATTTTACTTTTTATTTCAATTTATTTCTTATTTATTTAGATTTTTATTTTACGTTTTATTTTATTTTATTTCTTATTTATTCAGATTTTTATTTTACGTTTTATTTGATTTTATTTCTTATTTATTTAGATTTTTATTTTTATTTTTATTTCCTTTTATTTCTTATTCAGATTTTTATTTTACTTTTTATTTACTTTTATTTCTTATTTATTTAGATATTTATCCCTTCACTTTATGCATTTATTTCCCTTAGTCATTTAAAGTTCATTTAATAATTTACACAGCGGATGCCCTTCCAGCCGCAAGCCAGTACTGGGAAACACCCATACACACTCATTCACACACATACACTACGGCCGATTTTAGTTTATTCAATTCATCTAAAGCGCATGTTTTTGGACTGTGGGGGAAACCGGAGCACCCGGAGGAAACCCACACCAACACGGGCAGAACATGCGAACTCCACACAGAAATGCCAACTGACCCAGCCAGGACTTGAACCTTCTTGCTGTGAGGCGATTGTACTAACCACTGAGCCACTGGGTTGCTCCTAAGTATCAGGTTCAAAACATTAAATTAGGAAAATGAAATTGGAAAAAAAGGTGCTATATTTGAGTCTTATGTTATATATTCGTCTTATTGAGTTTTGCTATTAAGTTTATCTGGTAATGCTACTGTACGTATTTTCTGCCAAACAGCAGGATTTAAAGTGCTACTTAGTGCACATGTCACATGCTATTTATGTTAATCGTTACCTTTTTTTTCCTCTGAGGACATGGAATGTTATTTATTTATTTATTTTTACTTTAATCGCGTGTTTTTATCTTTTAATAGCATCCACACGTGTGACGTTCTGATTCTGTCCTTGAAAAGCTCTCTATGGCTGCATTTGTTTTGCAGTTAATCTGCTGTTTTAATTGCATTTCTACCTTTTAATGAAAAAACAAGTCAAGAGAGATTTCGAAACACTAAAGGCAAAGCTAAAATATAATACAGGGTTTGCCACACATTATTATGATACATTCATTCTTTCATTAGTTTGCGTTTTTATAAATAAATGTTTTATTTACATGTTTTTGGATTTATTAAAACTTGTCCAATTGTTTTATGAATGTTTATTATCAAAACTTGTTGAGACTTTAGTGTTTTATTGTAGATTTTAGTGTTTTATATACATATAACAAGATTTAACAATTTTATTTATTATTAAATAGGTTTGTTTAGATTTATTATTATATATTTATTATTAAGTTATATTATTATATAGATTTTTCTTTATTATATTATGTTTAGTCTAGATACATTTTTTTTATTTGTTTTTCTTTGATTTATTATTCAAATTTAGTTTATTTTTTGTTGGATTTATTATTAATTAATTTATAATTTATTATTAAAATGTGTTCATATGTTTTTTTATGAAATACTTTGGGCTCTATTTTAACGATCCAGGCGCAAAGTCTAAAGCGCATGGTGCAAAAGCATTAAAGACGTGTCCCAATCGACTTTTGCTATTTTTAGGTTACGCCCAGGCGCATGGTATAACAGGGTTGTGCTTATTCTCTTAATGAGTTATGGGTATGCTTTAAGCCTAACGTGTATTAAACCAATCAGAGCCTCATCTCTTATTCCCTATTAGAGTCAGGTGTGTCACACCATGGCACATTTGCTATTCACATGGCGGACTATGTTAGTGGAAAAACTGAATGCTTTAATGGCGCGGTCTATTTCAGTTTCTCAAAACAGCAACACGCCAACAATGTGCCTTAACACACCTGCTTTATAGACTAGCATACCTATGAGTCCACAAAGTGGCGCAAATGGATTTGCCATTTAAGCAACGTGGCGCAAAACATGAAAATTACAGTTGCGCTGGTCTGAAAATAGCAACACATCACACCAAACAGGTCTTGCTCCTTATTGCGCCTGGTGTATGATAGGGCCCTTTGTTTTAAACCGATTTTAGTGTTTTGTATACGTATATCTAAACTCTTTTTATCATTTTTTAAATGTCAAATATTTTTATCAAGATTTATTATTACATAGGTTTGTCTAGATTTATTATTATTTATTGTTTGTTTTGTCTAGGTTTATTTTGAAATAGTCTAGATTTTCTTTCTTTCTCTTTATTATATTATGTTTAGCCTAGATAAATTTTTTAATAGTTTTGACTATTAGATTTTTTATTCATGTTTATATATTTGTTTATTTTTGTTGGATTTATTTAAACTTATTTGTTTATATCTGTTTTAGGTTTACTGTATATAGGTTTATTATTAAACTGTGTTTATATGATTTATTGGTAATACTTTGTTTTAAACAGATTTTAGTGTTTCATATACATACATCTAAACTGATTTATCATTGTGTTAATGTTAAATAGTTTTATCAAGATTTTATTAAATAGGTCATCTGGAGTTATTATTATAGATATAATATAGTTATATATTAAAGCTTGTTTTGTCTATAGGTTTATTTTTGAATAGTCTAGATTTGTTTTGTAATTGTTTTGCCTTATTCAAGTTTAGTTTTTGTTTGTATGATTTTTTAAAACTTGTTTTAACGTATTGATTTAATAAATAGTTTTATCTAAGTTTATTATGAAAATGTGCTTATAAGATGTATTATTAAATCGTTTGTTTTGATTAGATTTTAGGGTTTTAGATACATTTAGATTCTAATCAGTTTTATCACAATTTTAAACAAGCTATTGTTAAACTTGTTGTTTATATTTAGTTTTTTTAAATGTTTTTTTATTTATTTAAACTTATTTATTAAACTATCTCTATATTTATTATTAAAATATGTTAATAAGATTTATCATTCAATCGTTATTATCTTCATTATGTTTTGTTTAATCTTATTTAAAGAGTTTAAAAAGTTTAACCACCAGATTTGTTACTGTTTTGTCTAGATTGAATTTTGGTTAGTCTTGATTTATTTATTTATGATTCGTTTAGTCTAGATTTATTATTAAATTAATCTTGTTTTATTATCTATTTCTAGATGCAATCCCCCCACTCCAATATGCGTAATGGTTTTGTCTCGATTTTAATTTTTTTTTGTTCCTCAGGGTCTGTTGACGTCCGGTGTGGATTTCGAGTCTCTTCCTGCCGCTCTATCTTTACCAGCGGAGTCTGGTCTTTATCCGGTTACTCTGGTTGGAGTTCCTCGCACTGCAGGCAACATCACAGTCAACGGTCAGATTCAAACCCTCCCATTATGTTAATGTTTCTATAACTAAATAATTAGTTCAGACTTGTCTAAGTAATTACATTTAGTAAAGTAACACAAAAAGTTAACAATTTAGAGTAAAGTTAGAGTAAGCTAACAGTAAATCTTCACTATTACTTTTATTTTCCACAGGTAATACTGTAGCACAGTTTTTTTGTCAGTCAGGAATTTCTTTGCTTGTACTTTTTATCACCTATTTTGTTGCTGTAGTAAAATGTGCAGCAAATATTATCGGGTGAATATGGAGAGCATTATGTAATTGGTGTATTAATATTGCATAGAAAGTAAATAGGGTTGATTCAGATTTCATCAGTATTCTTTTCCAGTGCGCTTCAAAAGCAAGCGGACCAGCGACAGCAAAAATAAAATGAGAAATTAGTGTCTACTGAACATTTATGCTGGACCGTAACGCTGTAATAATGCCTGAAATCAAAGTCTAGCGTTTCTCTGCTCGAATAAACCAGCTAAATATCCTCTCATTAAAACAGGATAAACTCGTTGATCCCTGCTTTATGGCCGTTCCAGCCGTTCGGAGCGTCTACAAATCAAGCGCGTTTCAGAGGACTTTAATGAGCTCTAATTGCCTTCAGATCATTAGTGTGATGTGATGTTGTTGGTTTTGCAGGGTATCACACGTCTGTGTTCGGGGTGAGCAGTGACTGTCTTCTGGAGGGTCTGATGGGGGTGAAGAGCAGCGGGTGTATGGTGGAGGTGGTCCCGTCCCTGCCTCGACTGCAGCTCAGCACGTCTTTACCCAGGTTCACATCTATTTCTTCTTTATAATAGCATTCATTCATTTATTTTCCTTCGGCTTAGTCGCTTTATTCATCAGGAGTCGTCACAGCGGAATGAACTTATCCAGCATTTTTTACACAGAAGATGCCCTTCTAGCTGCAACCCAGTACTGGGAAACATCCATATACACTCATTCACACACATACACTACTGCCAATGAGACAGAGCATGCAAACTCCACAGAGAAATGCCAACTGACCCAGCTGGGACTCGAACCAGAAACCTTCTTGCTGTGAGGTGACAGTGCTAACCACAGAGCCACTATGGCGCCCTTTATAATGGCAACACTCATCATTTTAAAGCTTATCCAAGCAGTTTTTTAATCCATTCAGTCGATCTCCGGGTCTGGTGGGAGCAGTTTTAGCTTAGCTTAGCATAATTCATTAAATCAGATTAGACCATTAGCACCTTGCTCAAAAATGACCAACTAGTTTCAATAATTGTGCTACTCCTTTGTAGTTACAACCAGTGTGCGAGTTACACCCTCCTAAATATTGATGATCCCCTGAAAAATGGACTTTATGTAAAAATGGCTTGCCATATTTTATTGAAAATTAAATGCTTAATCGTAGTAAAAATGTGGGTCTGATACGTCTGAAAAGATATAGCAACAAACTACAATGCATAACCCAGCTTTTGGCCAAATTTGGGGCTTGTAGCATTAAAGCCCTTGGAGGAGATGGAGTTTATCTTAGAAGATGGAATAATAATCGTAAAAGGTTTAAATGTTTTAATTAAATTTCTCAAGCCAACATAATACAGTAATACCAATAGTAAGTTAAAGAGCCCCTATTATGCATTAAAAAGGGTCATATTTTGGTTTTAGGAGTCTCCAACAACAGGCTGATATGCATGCAAGGTCAAAAAACACTTTCATTGTCTTATAATGTGCATTTATTTGTATCTAATTATCTCATCGACTCCTATATGATTCGTTCAGCGCTTCATTTGCTCCCAAACCCCTTCTTAGCGCGATGCTAATCTGTACTGATTGGAGCGATGACAGTTGCGATTGGTCGACAGCGTTCAGCGCGAGACAGAAAGAAATGCCCACCACGGCTTATCAACAATATTGAAGTAGTCAGAGTTCAGAGTACATGTGTGAGCATACCTGCCAACACTCCCGTTTTTCCCGGGAGTCTCCCGTATTTCCGACCCATCTACCGACACCCTCCCGTTTTGTTATTTCTCCCGGAAAACTCCTGTCATTTCAACCATCCCCCCACCCCCCGGTTCTTAGCATTTTCGTACGGTCTGTGAAACCCCCGGGTCGCCAACATTGGTGAAGGATCCGATCGCAGCGGCAGCCCGAAACATGCTTCATAGTACTTACTAACACCACAGTACACAGTACCCAGTTTGCAACAGTGTTACTCAGATACCTCACCCCAAACCTCGTAATCCCTGTTGTAAACGTGTAGATTGCTGAAGCACTCGTCAGAAAAATGATGGGAACACAGAGCAAGGCTGGGGCTATAATGCTAAGGTATTTTAGCCAAAATAAGCCTCAACCACTGACTCTTCACAGCATCATCCTTCGGTAGAGAAAGTAACACTAACTTTCCCTCTCACTTCAGAGCACAGCGTCCTTGCGACATGATTAAACCGGTGTCTGCTACAGTGTTTGTCTTCTTCTTTGCTACTGTGTTTGTGGGCAGGGTCAGGGTTTTTTATTTTCCTGGGTTGTGCGTGCAACAAATGGGCGGGGCTTAAGTTCTGTATCCACGTCACGCTGACACAGCTAAAGACTCTATCAAGATGATTCAATTGAAACACTTTCAGATTAAAGCCATAGCTGGATATTTAACTTCACTTAGAGCTGTGTTACACACTACATGAAAGGTCATTCTCAAAAACTCTTAATAGGGGCTCTTTAATATAAATTTCGTGCCCACCTCACCCAATAATAGTTTATACAATTATCAATTTATGATCGTGCCTGTTAACTGATAGACTGTGTGTTCAAAATATGTATTTTTTTTTGTAAAATAGATGCTTGTATCTTTAAATAGCTTAAAAATAAAGTCAAATTAGACTCATAGTGTGTATTTACATGTATATTGATGCCTACTTGCGCATGTAAGTCGTACAATGAACGCAATCTTTCATAATCATCCATTCATCGCTGCATGCATGCAAACGTGTTACATTTTGGCCTAATTTGCAGATTCATGACAAAAATATGTCATCTTTTATAATTGCATGTCTGTTGAAATTGCCCATCACAGGATACAGTATAAATCAGAAGCCAAAGATGATCCCTAAAACACTGAAGACATGAACAAGTTGAATTAATAAATTAGAAATTAGATTAAATATCTGAATTTGGCTCAACGAGGCATGTATACACAAACTACTGAAAAAAGCAGACCCCCTATGGTCAAAGTATAATTCGCACATTAAACGTGTACAATGAAAATGATAAGTTTATATTTTCTAGGTTGATATGGCTAGGAACTATACTATCATTCTGGCCTAATAATCAAGAAACTTGCAGCAGTACCATGGCTGGAGCAGGCGAAATGATCGTTTGAATTATAGTATAGTTCTGAGATGGCCTAAAAAATAGCAACTTTTTATTGTCCGTCGGTCTTAGTAGATGATTTAACTACAGAAGTGTCCAGCTTTAAATAGAAAAATGATCAAAACTGGTCATTTTAGAACGAGATGCTAATGGTCTAATCCGATTCAATGATGTATGCTAAGCTAAGCTAAAAGTGCTCCCACCTGACCCAGAGATCAACTGAATGGATTGAAAAATGATAAAACTCAACTCTAGGTGACTTGTACAATGATCCTATTTCCAAAACAAGTGTAGCGTTCCTTTAAGGTTGTGTAATTGTAGCCTACTAATGTTGTAGCTGCGGTAGTCTGGCCAGTTTTATAGAGATGTGAGTTTGCTCAGAGCTGTCAGGAATCAGAGGAAGTGTTCAGGTGGTTATTCTGGGTCTCAGACATCATGGCCGATTGCTCACAGAAAGCCCACGGACTGCCTGATGCACACTGCACACCAAAATAAAATAAAAGTTGCGATTTTATAGGGCTGCTGTTGGCAGGTTTGGGAGTCAGGATTGCAGAGTTTTTTTATTATTATTATTATCAGCCTACCAGCTAGCAAAAGTTTCACTGTAAACTTTGAATCATGCATGATGCATTGACAGCCAAGAGGGGTGAAAACTTTTAGATTTTGAAGATCATTGTAGATGTAACTCATTTTGTCTACTGTGAAACACTAAATATATTATGTTGCTTTTGAAAGGTGGTACTCAATCAAGAGAATCAAGAACACAATGAAAATTTGGTTAGCAGCTCTTGGAGTAAGGCTCACAATAAACATCATAAGTATATATATTAATTAAAATATATACGAAGATGGGCGACGCAGTGGCGCAGTAGGTAGTGCTGTCGCCTCGCAGCAAAAAGGTCACTGGTTCGAGCCTCGGCTGGGTCAGTTGGTGTTTCTGTGTGGAGTTTGTATGTGCTCCATGCGTTCGCGTGGGTTTCCTCCGGGTGCTCCGGTTTCTCCCACAGTCCAAAAACATGCAGTACAGGTGAATTGGGAAGGCTAAATTGTCCGTAGTGTATGTGTGTGAATGAGTGTGTGTGGATGTTTCCCAGTGATGGGTTGCGGCTGGAAGGGCATCCGCTGCGTAAAAATGTGCTGGATAAGTTGGCAGTTCATTCCGCTGTGGCGACCTCTGATTGATAAAGGGACTAAGCCGAAAAGAAAATGAATAAATGATATACTAAGATAATATATATTAAGACAAAGTAAAAAATAAAAAATCTTTAACATTTTTTAAATGTATTACTCATAATACAATAGAAACTAGGTGAATATTGATGTGTGAGAAAATATATGACAAAAAAAATTACGTTAAACCAAGGTCCTGACTCACTGTGGTCTTTAAAAATCCCATGGCACTTCTTGTAAAGAGTTGGGGTATAACCCCGGTGTCCTGGTCAAATTTCCTCCATCATGGCCTACCAATCATCCCCATCCACTGAATTGGCTGTATCACTGTCTCTTCACTCCACCTATAGCTGGTGTGTGGTGAGCGCATTGGCGCCGTTGTCTTGTGGCTGCCGTCGCATCACCCAAGTGGATGCTGCACACTGGTGGTGGTGTGGAGAGACCCTCCCCCCTCAGGATTGGGAAGCGCTTTGGGTGTATGTCCATACACAATAAATGCGCTATATAAATACACACATTACATTACATTACATTACATTGGGTATTAGGTACACCTTACTAGTAACGGGGCTGAACCCCCTTTTGCCTTCAGAACTGCCCTAATCCTTCATGGCATAGATTCAACAAGGTACTAGAGATATTCCTCAGAGATTTTGCTCCATATTGACATGATAGCATCACGCAGTTGCTGCAGATTTGTCGGCTGCGCATCCATGATGCGAATCTTCTGTTCCACCACATCCCAAAGGTGCTCTATTGGATTGAGATCTGGTGACTGTGGAGGCCATTTGAGTACAGTGAACTCATTGTCATGTTCAAGAAGCCAGTCTGAGGTGATTCACGCTTTTTGACATGATAGCAATACTCAGGTAGGCTGTGGTGTTGACACGATGCTCAGTTGGTAGTAAAGGACCTGAAGTGTGTCAAAAAAATATCCCCCACACCATTACACCAGCACCAGCAGCCTGAACCGTTGATACAAGGCAGGATAGACTGTTGCCTTTCTGTTAGCTTGAACCAGTGTGGCCATTCACCTCTGACCTCTGGCATCAACAAGGCATTTGCGTCCACAAATCTGTAAACCCTAGAGATGGTTGTGCGTGAAAATCCCAGTAGATCAGCAGTTTCTGAAATACTCAGACCAGCCCGTCTGGCACCAACCACCATGCCACGTTCAAAGTCACTTAAATTACCTTTCTTTCCTATTCTGATGCTCTGTTTGAACTGCAGCAGATCGTGTTGACCTCGTCTACATGCCTTAATGCATTGAGTTGCTGCCATATGATTGGCTGATTAGAAATTTGCGTTAACGAGTAGTTGGACAGGTGTACCGGTGAGTAGGCCCACACGGAATCTGCGTGCGCAGAATTCCGCAGATTTTTTGCCCATCATTAATTCTGTTTATTTACTTGAGTAAATATGTGTAAATCTATATTTATTCAGTTTTTAAATTAATTACAGTAATATTATTGACTAATATGAAAATGTTCATCTGATTTATGTACAATGTAGTTTGTACAGTAATATTTTCTGTCTTTTCGTAGAGATATTATATGAGAGACTTGCTTTGTTTACCAAATAAAGTGAATCTAATTGGATTTGCATTTTAAACATTAAATAAAAGTTAAAAGATATTCTTTTTTATTTCACATATTAAGGTTTTAGTTATTATACTCCCAAAATAATTCCACAGAAATCCACTGATTTTTAACAAAATGCTCCACAGAAATAGCAAAAAACGTCCGCAGATTCCGTCTGGCCCTACCAGTGAGTCTAGGTTAAACTAGGTTAATTAGTTTAATTAGCCAAGTCATTGGACAACAGGGGTTTGTTCTGTTGCTAATCAAACATTTATATAGTATTTTAAATATTATTATGTAATTAATAAAAAATGACCACAGCAGTTTGTATGTATATATACAGTTGAAGTCAGAATTATTAGCCCCCCTTTAAATTTTTTTCTTTTTTAAATATTTCCCAAATGATGTTTAACAGAGCAAGGAAATTTTCACAGTATGTCTGATAATATTTTTTCTTATACAGAAAGTCTTATTTGTTTTATTTCGGCTCAAATTAAAGCAGTTTTTAATTTTTTCAAATCCATTTTAAGGTCAAAATTATTAGCCCCCTTAAGCAAATTTTTTTTGACTGTCTACAGAACAAACCATCATTGCCTAATTACCCTAACCTGCCTAGTTAACCTAATTAACCTAGTTAAGCCTTTAAATGTCACTTTAAATCATATAAATCATATAAATCAACCAATTGTTATTACAAGTATTACAAGACAATATTTTAGTTTCATAAGCAGAGCTACAGTTACAACCTCTCATCCATTTTTGAATTGTCTCCTCCCATTATGATCTTTTTGTCTGGACTCAGCAACATTTCAAAACAAATTCATGTTGTCGTCTCCCAGTCTGGCAGAAATTTAATACGAGAATCATTTTGCATATTTTCACCATTTTTTGTTCTTTAATATGGTTTGTTTGAGAGATTTTGGCAGCCCAAAGACAATAGAAGATCCCAAAGCATCCAGAGCTAATTACAATAATTCCTTACAGGCCTCTGTACACACACATTACACTCCATTTGACAAGATTGTCAGTCATTTTAATCAGATTTAGCCTGGCGGAGGCCGCCGTAAACATTCATTCTCAAGGACATTCCAAAATATTACTTTTCAAACATAAATTAGTCTGTTTGAAATGATATTCAGAATGAAACGAAACTCGCTCTGGAGGAAGTAAGATTTATGTAGATTTGCATAAAAGTTGTAGTAGAAGAGAAATAAAATACATTTAAAAAGGTGTTATTCGTTCATTCATTCATTCATTCATTCATTTTCTTTTCGGCTTAATCCCTTAGGCAGAATGAACCACCAACTTATTCAGCATTTGTTTGACGCAGCCCTTCCAGCTGCAACCCATAACCGGGAAACACCCATACACACTCATAAACGTATTTTTAAAAGAACAAATGATTCATATTATTCCATTTTTGGCATGTCATTAACTTAAAAGTTATGTCATTTAATTAAAGGGCTAGTTGCCTTCTTTCATATATTTTGGTCTGTTCATGTGACTCTGAAATGTATTCTGTTTTGTTGTGAATGGATGATTTATAAAATATAGAAAAAACTTTAAGATCTCAATCTGATGGCCCACATTTTTTTAAGCTTTCTTTTGTAAAAAATTTAGTGCGTCACAAAATTCCAACATGATTTTATCAAATAAAAGTTTAAATTCGTATTTTATTTATCTTAAACTCAAAGATCTGGTAATATCATGTATGCTCATTATGTGTTGTAGATTCCAAAGTCTCTTAGTTTTATTTGAAGTTATCCTAAATGAACTAAAAGAGCTGTTTTAAGCATATTTCATGAGTTACATGTACAATTGATTGAGACTGATCTCAGAACTAATGTTAGGACAGTTATTGCTTACTGAGCAAAGCAACAAACTTGTTTCAAAACAAAACGCTTAATTTAACTTAATGGTTTACAAATTTAAGTGGACTGAACCTAAAACAAATAAACTGGGTGAAGAAATTACAAGAATTGTGTAGTTTCAGCTCATTTAAACAGGTAGTTTGAAGAAGCGTATGGAATGTTTGTGTTTAAAGTTTTTCTTAAATGATAGTTCACCCCAAAATTAAAACATACTAATTATTTACCCTTCCTCAAGTCATTCCAAACCTTTATAGAGTTTCTTTCTTCTGTTGAACTCGAAGATATTTTGAAGAAAGCTGAAATCCTTCTAAAAGTCAATGGTTACAGGTTTATAGCTTACTTTAAAATATCTTCCTTTGTGTTTAAGAAGAAAGAAAGATTTTTTTGGTGAACTATCTCTTTAAACCTCAGCTGAACTATCCCTTTAAGCCTCAGCTTTTCCCTTCCTTCATTAAAAAAGTCTTTTGTAATGTTGAACCTGAATTTGTGCAACAAACACATCCTGAAGATCTGCTCTTTGTTTGGTTTAGCTAGGTGTGTGCATGGCATTACTAAATCAGAGGTGATATAAGCAGGCAAACCGCATGAGAAATCACTGAAGCGAAGCCCTAATAAAGCAATTGACTCTTTTAATTGAAAGGCAGCTGTAGAAAAGAAGGGTCCACCTTTCAATTAAAAGAGCCATTGACCTTATTGATATGGCCGTCGGCTGGCCTTCACCATAGTCCTCTGGGGTGAGCATTAGCTGCAGCAACACGCAGATGCATTCGATGGGACTTTCAGCTAAAGAGGAAACCTATAATTGTTTTTATTTATGAGAATATGTTGCTAATTGACATCATGTCTGTCTTCAACTAGCTTTGTCTGTCATTGTATTGGTCTCTTATTCTTTTTTGTTTTGTACCTGCCCATCCTCATGTCTGTCCACCTGTCTGTCTTTCCCTGTGTATTCATCTGTTTATCTCTCTGTCTGCCGGTCCTTATTAGAGAAGATTGGTCTATGTCTAGCCATCTATCTGTCATTCAGAGTCATCTAGTGTATAGTTTTTGTCTGATTTTGTCTCTCTATCCATCCATCCATCCATCCATCCATCCATCCAACCATCCATCTTTCCACTGTATAATGTCCATCCATCCATCCACTGTATCGTGTTCATCCAACCATCCATTCATCCATCCATCCATCCATCCAACCAACCAACCAACCAACCAACCAACCAACCAACCAACCAACCAACCATCAATCTAACCTGCCATTCGTCCATCCATCCATCCATCCATCCATCCATCCATCCATCCATCCACTGTATAGTGTCCAACATCCATCCATCCATCCACTGTCCAACCAACCATCAATCTAACCATCCATCTATCCACTGTAGTGTCTATTCATTCATCCATCCACTCAAACATCCGTCCATCCAAACATCCAACTAACCAACCAACCATCAATTAAACCAACCATCCATTCATCCATCCATCCATCCATCCATCCATCCATCCATCCATCCATCCATCCATCCATCCATCCATCCATCCAACCAACCATCAATCAAACCATCCATCCATTCACTGTCTCATCCATCCATCCATCCATTCACTGTCGCATCCATCCATCCATCCATCCATCCATCCATCCACCCACCATCAATCTAACCTGCCATTCGTCCATCCATCCATCCATCCATCCATCCATCCATCCATCCATCCATCCACTGTATAGTGTCCAACATCCATCCATCCATCTATCCACTGTAGTATCCATCCATCCATCCATCCATCCAACCAACCATCAATCTAACCAGCCATCTGTTTGTCCATCCATCCAACCATCCATCCACTGTAGTGTCTATTCATTCATCCATCCATTCAAACATCCATCCATCCTAACATCCAACCAACCAACCAACCAACCAACCATCAATTAAACCAACCATCTGTTCATCCATCCATCCATCCATCTATCCAACCAACCATCAATCAAACCATCCATCCATTCACTGTCCCATCCATTCACTGTCCCATCCATCCATCTATCCATCCATTTACTGTCGCATCCATCCATCCACCCACCCAACCAATCATCAAACCATCCTTCCATCCATCCACTGTATAGTGTCAATCCATCCATCCATTCATACATTCATTCATACATCCATCCAACTATCAATCAAACCATCCATCCATCCATTGTAGTATCTATCCACCCATCCATCCATCCATCCATCCATCCATCCATCCATCACTGTCGCATCCATCCATCCATCCATCCATCCGTCCGTCCATCCATCCACTCATCCACTTGTCCATCCACCCACTCCTCCATGCCCACTGTTCTTTTCATCTATCCATCTGTCTGTCTTTCTATCTCTGGAACATTTGAGATGTAAATGCGTTTTCATAATGCAGTTTCAATGTAATAATTATGCAAATGAATAATAGATTCTAATTACTATCATAATACCTGCCGTTTTACATTTATTTGTACATTTAGCATACAGTTTTCTCCACAGGTTCACTCTGAACTTCTTGATGATATTATTCAAAGCAATCAAAAGTACTTAATCCTCTATGTTGTAAAATTCCCTTAGATTTGTGTTAACCTAGAGTATTTATGCCTTTAGAATCTCACCATGGCTTTAAAAATATATGATGGGATGCATAAAATAAGTTAAATACCATCTGCTGTCAAATCAGTAATATACAGCTTTAACGTTCATGCAATGATTTCTTTGCTTGCATCTTTCATCATGGTCTAGGTCAGCTCATCTGTCCACTGAAGACCTGTCTACCAGTGTGTCCCTGCAGCTGTTTAATGGCGAGACTCAACAGTTGACCATCACTCTGGAGAACATCGGCTCAGAGACGCTGAACACGCTGGAGCTGACGTCCAAAACTCTCAGCACTAAAGGTACACACTACACAAAGTCTAGGCTGGTTTATACTCACTGCGTCCACAAGTTCAATTGGACATCATCAAGGTGTCATTGCGGTGTAAATTTGGGTCCACACGACATTATTTTCGGCTGGCTTTGTTTGTAACTTCACACACAGCTCCACATCCAAACTTTAGAAATCTAGTCCTTTAGAAGTCCTTTAGGTTTCTTTTGAAGCTTTGAGAAAACAAATGTCACCACCCTGCTACGGGATGCTTAAGTTTACATCACTGTTTTACAATTAAATCCTAATCTAATCATGTCAAACTTTATATCGTTGAAAGGTCTAAGATTTCTTAAGACATATTTTACCACTGCTTTGTTTGTTTTGTAGGAAGAGTAATCGATTAAAGCACATTTACTGTCACTTTACAACCTATTGAACCATTTACAGTTACATTTTAAACTATAATATTGTAGTCTAACCATAAAGAAATCATGACAAACTACATATCATTAGAAAGCCCAATGTATAGTTTCCATATCTGGTGCATTTTGATGGATATTCTGGGTACTTCATATATATTACTGAGGAACTGTATTCACTTGCAACAAGGACACTCATCAGAGTTGTAAAGAATTATTCACCTGCATGGAACACACTCACCTATAGTTATGTGATGCATTGTGTGTAAGCTTTACTAAAAAGGTAGCTCTTTAATCTTGTTTTCAACTAAGAGAGTGTGTCTGAGCCTTGGACATTATCAGAAAGGCTATTCCAGAGTTTAGTAGCCATACATGAGAAGGCTTCACCTCCTTTAGTAGACTTTGCTATACTGGGTACTTGATGGATATTACTGAGCAACAGTTCTGACAGGGATTCGAGTGTCCCCACAAGGATACTCATCGTAAAGCATTACTTTGCTACAGCAATCCACATGTTAGCTTGTTTTTTATTGGTTTTAGATGTTTTTTATAGGCTAATTTTAATTTGTATAAAAAGTATGAAACAATATGGTTTACATTCCTTAAAACATAGGGGGCTTCCTTGTATGTTCACCAGTGTAAACTGGAATGGTCATGTTTGTTACTGTGGCCAAAAAAAATCTTACTGAAAGCTAATTTTTTGAGAGATCAACTTCAAATTCGTAATATAATTTAGTTCAGATATTTAGCTTTGATTTATGTAATATATTAAAGTATGCATTTATTGTTTTATTATTTTCATAAGCATAAAGTCACATTATATTTGTTTTAATTAACTTTTTGAAAAAAATCACTTCAGCTACAATCTGACTTCTGTCTTTAAAATGAGACCAAGATTAAATAATAAGAATAATTATTATTAATTCCTTAGATTTATATAGCGCTTTTCTGGACATTCAAATCGCTTTACACATTGGGGGAAATCTCCTCATTCACCACCAGTGTGCAGCATCCACCTGGATGACGCGTCGGTCAGCCATATTGTCCCAGAACGCACACCACACACCAGCTGATTGGTGAAGAGGAGACAGAGTGCTGAAGCCATTTATGAAATGAGGATGGTTAGGAGGACAGATGGCAAATTTGGCCAGGATGCCGGGGCTAAACCCAGACTCTTTTTCGAAGGACATCCTGGGATTTTTAATGACCGTAGAGAGTCAGGACCTCGGTTTAGTGTCTCATCCGAAAGATGGTGCTCACTGAGCAGTATAGAGTGCCTAGCAATATACTGGGGCGTTAGGACCCACACAGCCCCTTGCTGCTCTCACTGACACCACTTCCAGCAGCAACCTAGCTTTCCCATGTGGTCTCCCTTCCAGGTACTGACCGGGTGGAGCAGCTTCAGTGGATGACCATATGAGAGTTGCAGAGAGCTAGCTGCCGGCTATCTGTGCACCATAGCGTTGAAGGTCGACATTTAGTTTAGTTGTTGTCATTTCGTTTAGTGTCCTTTAGTTTTTGTCTTTGTCCAAAAAG
>NW_026613630.1:46534-74034 GCF_903798145.1 Danio aesculapii | reverse complement strand
TGTCAAAGTTATTAGCCTTCCTGTGAAAATTGAATTGTTTTAAATAAAATATTTCCCAAGTGTCACTTAAAGTGCTTTTTTTAAAAACATAATAGATTTAATAACTCATTTCTTTTGTCTTTGACATGGTGAAGGTTTATAATATTTTACTTTGCAAGATTAGAGTGCAATTTAAAGATTTAACTAGGTTATGGGCAAATTATTGAACAGGCAAATAATTCAAGTTATTGGACAACCGTGGTTTGTTCTACAGATAATAATAATAATAATAATAATAATAATAATAATAATAATAATAATAATAATAATAGTAATAATAATAGTAATAATAATAATAATAACAATAATAATAATAATAATAATAGTAATAATAATAATAATAATAATAATAATAATAATAATAATAATAATAATAATAACAATAATAATAATAATAATAATAATAGTAATAATAATAATAATAATAATAATAATAATAATAATAATAATAATAATAATAACAATAATAATAATAATAATAATAGTAATAATAATAATAATAATAATAATAATAATAATAATAATAATAATAATAATAATACACTACTTGACAAAAGTCTTGTCGCCTATCCAAGTTTTAGGAACACCAAATAATAACTTGACTTCTAGTTGATCATTTGGTATCAGAAGTGGCTTATATGAAGGGCAAAGGCCTCTAGATTACGCTTATTTACCAATATAAAATATGATCGTGCCTTGATTTTTAATTATTTAATTAGGACAGTAAGGTCTGACTTTGTTTAGGCAAAAGTATTGCCTCTTATCAGAAATAATGTAAAGTATAGAATATAAAGTCATGCTGCAGTGGAAACAGAATGAATATTGTGTATGACTCCCATGAGCTTGGAGGACTGCATCCATACATCTCTGCAATGACTCAAATCATAAATATATATATATATATGTTATATATGAATTAAAAAAAAATCAGGAAAAAGTGTTTTATGTAAATTCAGACCACGAGTCCACATATATGTACATCATTTTTCTCTAAAAGTACATCCTATCAAAAGATGATACTTAGATTTTTATTCTAATTAGGTTCCAATAAGCCCCAATAGTAAAGAGAAATAAAAAATGCATGTAAAAAAACACCTTGGGCCTTAAGAGGTTAAGCTGTAGAAGTGTCTTGAAAAATATCTAGTCAAATATTATTTACTGTCATCATGGCAAAGATAAAATGAGTTATTAAAACTATTATGTTTATAAATGTGTTGAAAAAAAATTCTCTCCGTTAAACAGAAATAGGAGAAAAAATAAACAGGGGGCTAATAATTCTGACTTCAGATGTATTTACATAAATATATAAATATATGTATATATATATATATATATATATATATATATATATATATATATGTGTGTATGTATAAATATGTATATGTATGTATATATATATATATATATATATATGTATATGTATGTATATATATATACATACATATACATACATACATATAAATATATATAAATATATACATATATATACATACACACATATACATATATATACATACACACACATATATATAGATGTGTATATGTATATGTATATATATATATATATATATATATATATATATATATATATATATATATATATATATATATATATATATATATATATATATATATATATATATATATATATATATATATACATACATATATCACAATAGCTACCATTAATAGTTTATATTTATATGTTATATAGTATTTACAGCTGCTGTATATTTCTGTCTGTTCACATTCCTTTGTGCCTCCTGGCAGCATTGTTGCAAACTGCTGTTCCACCTAAAACATTTTCTTATAATCCCTTAGTCCCACGGCAGCTATTATCAGTCATACTACGAAAATTTCCTTGCTCTGATAATCATCATTAGGAAAATATTTAAAAAAGGAAAAAAAAAAAAAAAAAATCTGACTTCAACTGTATGTATGTATGTATGTATGTATGTATGTATGTATGTATGTATGTATATAACTGTATGTATCTAGTTATCAGGATATAAGATGACTTGTATGGTGATGTGAGATGTTTGAGATCGCCCAGCCCTATTGTCCCGTCTTCCTACAGGTATGGTGACACAATCATAAGTCCTAACTTTATCTTTTTGTGATCTCCGCATGCGGTCGTTCGGTGGGTCGCTCCCTCTCTCTGGGGTCTGCAGTTTGATGTGATGCAGCTTGACTGGAGTTCATTCCACTCGGCTAGAGACACAAGGACGTGCTCTTCATGTCCCTTTTTCGGCATCCTTATTATGATTGCCGTACTGTCACACTGTCAAAACACACATACAACTACACACATACACACACTGGCGTACAGTTCACGACCAGGATCAAGGATCAAGCTGCTCATTGTGGTTTTCATCCTGTTGATTTATTTTTCTGACTTTTCTAAAGTCAGCTTTTACACGCTTTTTTCTAACAATTGTTAAATGAAGAAGCGTTTTCTAGAAAAGTAAAAAAAATATATATCGACTTGATTTCAGAAATAGTAAGTCAAAATTAAGTGTTTTTACTTGAGCTATTTTGCTTGTTTTAAGGAAAAAACACACTTAATTTGACATCTTATTTCTATAAACAAGACAACAATAAGTCAAAATTGTGTATTTCCTTAAACTATTTTGCTTGTTTTAAAAGGCACCTATGATGAAAATCATTTTTTGTAAGCTGTTTGGACAGAACTGTGTGTAGTATAGTGTTTCCACAGTCATATTGGGGTGATATAAACACACCAAGTCTCTTTTTTAAAATTTCCTGATGTTAAATTAGGATCCAAAACCCTCCCATTTTGAGGCCGACCGCAACGTGATGTAGGAATGCGGCTTCTCCCGCCCACCGAATTGATTGACAGCTACATATTAAAATGTCTCCATAGTAATAATATCCGTATAATCATATCCACAAGACAGGACGTGCGCAAAGCAACCGGGATTAAAAGATCTGTTTAGTTCGCTAGGATCATCAATCATCATCAGACGTGATCAAGAAGTGTGAGTTTTACAAGTTTAAAATGTTTTAAAGCAGTGCACGTTTGTAATGAATTACAACGATTTACTTCAGCTTTACGTCATCAGCACAGCCGCGTGTCAGTTATAAAAGAAGACGCTCCAATGCCGGTTTGTGGATGTTAAATCAGGTTTATTTTGTACATTAACACAACAGATATCCATACAGCTGTGGAGATTAACTGTATCCTGTCACATTTGCTGTGCAAAAACAAAGCCAGGCTCATTCTGAAAACGTATCTCCACGGACGTTTCTGGAGACTGCAAAATGCGTCCCGGCGGCACGTTTTTCTGCAGATTTTGTTTACGCGAATCCACCAGAGTTTGCCGTGTACGCTTTTTGAGATCTCAAATTTCCCTCATGAGTGACATTCGCGCCTGCTGTTCTCGCGTAAACCTACCATAGGCCACTGTCGACTCACTTTTGGACAGACTTTCTGACTGACTGAGTGAACGATCGGTTGACCCACCCTCCCCCTTCCCTAAACCCAACCGATTTTTATCGACTGCATCCAAAAATCATTGGTAAAGTTCTTGCTGTAATATTTCTCACAGACATTGTGTGAGATCTGCTTCCTTCATGTCTGTTTGTTGTATGACGCAGTCGAGGTCGGAGATTGAGGCACACTGACAGGCATGTGGGAACGGTGAGTGGGGAGGAGCACAGCAACAAGATGCTCAGAGCTAAAAATTACAAACTTCTGAAAGCTATAATAAACAATCTGATGGGTGTTTTGAGCTGAAACTTTACAGACACATTCTGCAGACAGAAAAGACTAAAATGGGACTAAAAAGGTGCCCTTTAAGAGAAAAACACACTTAATTTCGACAAGTTATTTTGCTCGTTTTAAGTTAAAACACACTTAATTTTACTTATTTTGTCGGAAAACAATAATTGGTCAAAATTAAGTGTTTTTTTTATTTAAACAAGATATTTTACTTGTTTTAGGAGAAAAACACACTTAATTTTGACTTATTATTTCTGAAAACATAACAATAATAAGTCAAAATGAAGTGTGTTTTTCCTTAAACAAGTTATTTTGCTGATTTTAAGTTAAAACACACTTAATTTTGACTTATTATTTCTGAAAACAATACAAAAATTGGTCAAAATTTTGTGTTTTTTCTTTAAACAAGATATTTTACTTGTTTTAGGAGAAAAACACACTTCATTTTGACTTATTATTTCTGAAAACATAACAATAAAAAGTCAATTAATTGTTTTTTCTTAAACAAGTTACTGTATTTTGCTTGTTTTAAGGAAAAACACACTTCTTTTGACTTAATGTTTCTGAAGACAATACAATAAGTCAGTATTAAGTGTGTTTTTCCTTAAACTAGTTATTTTGTTTGTTTTATGGAAAACACACACTTAATTTTGACTTATTATTTCTGGAAAAAAAGACAATAGTTAGTCAAAAATAAGTGTTTTCTATTTATTTTTATAAATATTTTTTACTGCCAATGGGGTAAGTAAAATAAGCTTGTTTTCTCTTTGAAGATTATTTGGCTTCCAGTCATGAAACAGAAGTTGCAATAATAATTTCTTCCATATTTTACCATATACCAGAGTAAAACCAGAACTGATTGCATACGTGGGATTTACTATTGGTGGAACTTTGCAACAAATCATCAGAGAAGATGATGTCAAAAAAGAAAGACTTCATTAAATGAATTCATTGTGACTTAAATTTCTTTCTGAAGAGCGCTAATGACTACTTTCTCCATTACCCAAGAAAATGAACATTGTTTTTGTCATTTAAGCTACATTTACATGCAATTTAGCCCTTGTAGCTCTCTTCGCATTGCACCAGCTTTGGTATTATAATTGCTAATTGCAATATGCCAAGTTTCAATATGCGCGTTTTGTTGGCTAAGCTAATCCTCAAACCACTACGCCTCCTCACAGAAACGCTACCAAGCTAAAGGCTTTAGTCGACTCTGGAGTGCTTGAAAAGACTCTGAACGGATTCCAGAAGAGCCGGGGGAGTTTTCTGTGCGCTCTCCATCCGTGTGCATACACAGATTTGCTTGTAATAAGTCTTGCGTTTGCCTTCGGGGGCTCAAGCAGCATGTAGCAGTGGAAGGTCCAATTAGGGTCTCTAATTACCCAGCAGTACTGTAATACATGGAGAGAGAAAAAAAAAAACAGTCATTGTTGGGATAAAAAGCTCCGGCTGCTCTTATTGTTATCGTGGTTTAAGTGCGTTCATGATGGACACGAGGCATCACAGTCACGACTTCTGCTTTCTTATTCTTTCATGTTGTTTTTGTTTGTTTATTTGAGGATAAAACAGCCAGCGTTTCTTCTATCGTTGTATTCAGGGGGTTTCCACTCCCGAACGGCACTAACCGTGACCCTCAAAAGTCCAATTTTATTTTCTCAACAGATCTATACTTTGTTCTTTTATTAATCAAACAAAAGAGCTTCATGTTATTCATCTTATTTACATGACAGCATCTATCACGTCGTGAAATTCTGCTCCTACTGTATATGCACAGTTGTTGCTAGAAGGGATACAGCTGTGGCTAAAGTTAATGAGAATTATTTATATTATTTATTAAATTACCCATTCAATTTTATTTTATTAACATCTATCTCTAGCCCGACCTTAAACACAACCATCACTGTAATGAAACAACAGTAATTATACAAAGTATTGTTCATAATGTTTATTAAATTACCCATTAATTGTAGTTTATTAACATCTTCCCTTACCCCAAACCCAATCATTACTGTAATGTGAAAACAGTAATTATATGAAGTATTATTCATAATATTTGTTAAATTACCCATTAATTGTATTTCATTAACATCTAACCCTACCCCAACCCTAAACATTAACCCAACCATCACATGTGAAAACAATAATTATACAGAGTATTATTCATATTATTTATTAAATTACCAATTAAATTGTAGTTTGTTAACATCTTCCCTTACCTCAACCCTAAACCCAATCATTACTGTAATGTGAAAACAGTAATTATACAGAGAATTATTCATATTATTTGTTAAATTACCCATTAATTGTATTTCATTAACATCTAACCACACCACAACCCTAAACCCAACCATCACATGTGAAAACAGTAATTATACAGAGTATTATTTATATTATTTGTTAAATTACCCATTAAATTGTATTTCATTAACATCTAACCCTAACCCAACCCTAACCCAACCATCACATGTGAAAACGGTATTTACACAGAGTATTATTCATATTATTTGTTAAATTACCCATTAAATCGTAGTTTATTAACATCTTCCCTTACCCCAACCGTAAACCCAACGATTACTGTAATGTGAAAACAGTAATTATACAGAGTATTATTCATATTATTTGTTAAATTACCCATTAATTGTAGTTTATTAACATCTTCCCTTACCCCCACCGTAAACCCAACGATTACTGTAATGTGAAAACAGTAAATATACAGAGTATTATTCATATTATTTATTAAATTACCCAGTAAATTGTATTTCATTAACGTCTAACCACACCACAACCCTAAACCCAACCATCACATGCGAAAACGGTAATTATACAGAGTATTATTTATATTATTTATTAAATTACCCATTAAATTGTAGTTTATTAACATCTTCCCTTACCCCAACCCCAAACCCAATCATTACTGTAATGTGAAAACGGTAATTATACAGAGTATTATTCATATTATTTATTAAATTACCCATTAATTGTAGTTTATTAACATCTTCCCTTACCCCAACCGTAAACCCAACGATTACTGTAATGTGAAAACGGTAATTATACAGAGTAATATTCATATTATTTGTTAAATTACCCATAAATTGTAGTTTATTAACATCTTCCCTTACCCAACCATAAACCCAACGATTACTGTACTGTGAAAACAGTAATATACGGAGTATTATTCATATTATTTGTTAAATTACCCATTAATTGTATTTCATTAACGTCTAACCTCAACCCTAAACCCAACCATCACATGTGAAAACGGTAATTATACAGAGTATTATTCATATTATATATTAAATTACCCATTAATTGTAGTTTATTAACATCTTCCCTTACCCCAACCCTAAACTCAATCATTACTGTAATGTAAAAACAGTAATTATACGGAGTATTATTCATATTATTTGTTAAATTACCCATTAATTGTATTTCATTAACGTCTAATCCTACCCCAACCCTAAACTCAATCATTACTGTAATGTAAAAACAGTAATTATACATAGAATTATTCATAATATTTGTTAAATTACCCATTAATTGTATTTCATTAACATCTAACCACACCACAACCCTAAACCCAACCATCACATGTGAAAACAGTAATTATACAGAGTATTATTCATATTATTTGTTAAATTACCCATTAAATTGTATTTCATTAACATCTAACCCTAACCCAACCATCACATGTGAAAACGGTATTTACACAGAGTATTATTCATATTATTTATTAAATTACCAATTAAATTGTAGTTTGTTAACATCTTCCCTTACCCCAACCCTAAACTCAATCATTACTGTAATGTAAAAACAGTAATTATACGGAGTATTATTCATATTATTTGTTAAATTACCCATTAATTGTATTTCATTAACATCTAACCACACCACAACCCTAAACCCAACAATCACATGTGAAAACAGTAATTATACAGGGTATTTTTCATATTATTTGTTAAATTACCCATTAATTGTATTTCATTAACATCTAACCCTACCCACAACCCTAAACTCAATCATTACTATAATGTGAACACAGTAATTATACAGAGTATCAGGACTTTACATTAACACCCGCCAAATGCGGGTAGATTTCAGCAGTGGCGGGTGAGACAGACACTCCCACTAGCCACTTTGGCTGGTTGAAAATAATTTTCCCGGATAATAATTCTTAAAAGCAGAGTTCGACAATAAGGATGGACCAATATGCATGCAAAGGCGATCTTAGAATTGAGAAAGCAACACGACTGACAAAAATAATTGCGTTCGCAACTTCACGTGAGCAAAGCAGGTGAATACCGAATGAGAGGATAATCGCTGGCAGCTGAGGGGATGCGCGTGACTGTTTATAACGCGTGCACGCTCCCGTTTCCTTTCTTGAAGCAACCGTGTCTAGAAACACAACCGATGCGATCGATTCTCCTTCAAATAGACTACAACAAAAATTATGAACACGCACCCACAGTTAGAGCTCCAGAGTTGACTTATTGTTTTGCGTCACGCTGTTTACATATTCTATGTTCTTTAGGAGTCCAGGATTTTTGATGTCTGCCTTTTCTATTTGTAGGTCATGATCACAGAGGCCATATTTAGAAAGAATGCGTTTTTCTTTGAATTGTTTTAATGATAAACAATTGGCCAGCGGTGTGGTTCTGTTTAGGGCTGAATAACATCGAAGTTTAGTCTGGAGGTTAAGTTCAGTTTTTAGTTTGTCATCATAATTATATTTGAATGTTTTGTCAATGTGTTTGTGAAGGTTTTGTTCGGGGACTGGTTCGGTTTGAGTTTTCTTCACTAGTTCAGATACCCGTGCGTTTAGAGGATGAGACATTATAGGTTTTTCATTGGCCAGAAGGGCTTTATATTGGACAGACTGGGGGTCTCTCTCTCTCTCTCTCTCTCTGTCTTCGAGGAGGTCTCGGTACGCTTTTGGTGCGCACTCGAGTACTATTGCTGCATTTACACCTGCCCAAATGCACCGCACCAAGAGGAAATTCGAACTGTAGTGCGATTCAACCGAACTAAGTAATGCAGGTGTGAAAGCACCCTTAATTATTGTAGGCTACTTGAAACAAATGCAAAGGAATTACATTTCCATAATAGTATAAAAGACTAGACTAGAGTGCATGTAAATATGATGTATAACTCAAAATTTCCCAGTGAATGGTCTTTGGAGACAGATGTGTTGCAAATATTGATGCATATTTTGAGAAAAGAAGCTATAAAATTTGTAGTTTTAGACTTTTTAGACCCCCCCCCCTGACCCCCAAATGTGTGAACTTGGGGGAAACACTGACAGCATTTATCATTGACTTGCGAGCCCATAATGCGTTTTTTTTATGTGCTTCCGTCTATAGTTCATGCTATTTTTACTTCAGGGATGTGTGTATACGTATGAATGGATGTCTGCTCAGGCAGTGACGTCTACTGTACGTTTTTTAAATGTCACCCCTGATATTTCTGATACTGCCTGATTTATTCTGCCAGACCAATAAAGGTCTTTTACTGAAGCTGCTTCCTTTTATCACGATGACATTGTGTTTGATATAGCTGTAAAATGGAGAGAAATGATCAATTAATTACCTTTTTCTGAAAGACTTACTGCAAGAATTCAAAACATGCAGGGATGAATGTCAAAGTTATACAGTTTTAATTAGGTATTTTGCAGTGATGATGGAGAATAGCAACAAACTTAACTATAAATAAATACCACTTATTCTGCCAGTTTATGTTGTGACGATGCATTTCTTGTTTTTTGGTAGTAGAATTCAAGGTTTTTTATCCCTGTTTTTTGTTTTGTTTTGCCTTTTATTTGTGCTTTTTGTTTTTTAGTTAGTTTAGTATAGATTTAGTTTTGTGTTCAGATTTGTTTTGCTTTTAGTTTAGTGTTTTGTTTTGCATTAGTTTTTTGTTGTTTTGTTTGTTTGTTTTAGTTTTGTTCATGTTTTGCTTTGTTTTGCTCTGTTTAGTGTTTTTTAATTTTTACTTTGTTTTATTTTGTTATCTGTTTTTGATTAGTTTTTTTGTTTTGTTTGTTTTTAGTTAGGCTGTTTTGTTTAGTGTTTTGTTTTAGCAATTTGTTTTGCTTAGCTTTTTGTTATGTTTTTTTGTTGTTTTTATTTTATTGTTTAGTTTGTGTTTGTGTTCAGATTTGTTTTGCTTTTCTTTTTTCTTTTAACTTTTGTTTTGCGTTTTGTTTTGTTGTTTTGCATTTGTTTTTTGTTATACTTTGTTTGTTTAGTTTAGTTTGTGTTTTGCTTTGTTTTGCTCTGTTTATTGTTTTTTTTCTGTTTTTGTTTTGGTTTTATTTTGCCTTTTTTGTTGTTTTATTTGTTTTCTTTTGTTTCTTAATACATTTTTTGTTTTGTTTATTTTTGTTTAGTTTAGCTTAGCTTTTTTGTTTAATGTTTTGTTTTAGCATTTTGTTTTGCTTAGTTTTTGTTGTGATTTTGTTTTGTTGTTTAGTTTTTTGTGTTCAGATTTGTTTTGCTTTTTGTTTTGCTTTTTATATTTATTTTTGTTTTGCTTTTAGTTTATTGTTTTGTTTAGTTTTTTGTTATGTTTTGCGTTAGTTTTTTATGTTATGTTTTATTGTTTTTTTGTTTGTTTAGTTTAGTTTATTTGCTTTGTTTTGTTCAGTGTTTTTTTGTTTAGCTTTTTGTTTTTGTTTTATTTTGCTTTTTATTTTGTTTTATTCATTCATTCATTCAGTCATTTTCGTACCCCCTGCGCCAGTGGGTAGCACAATATGGGTAGCACTTTTGTTTTATTCTGTTATGTTTTTTAATAGTTTTTTTGTTGTGTTTGTTTTTTGTTTTATTAATTTTTTTTGTTTAGTTTGACTTTTTGTTTCATTGTTTTTATTTTGTTTAGTATTTGCATTTTGTTTATTTTTGTTTTTAGATTTGTTTTGCTTTTTGTTTTAATTTTTGGTTTGTTTCTTTTTGTTTTGCTTTTTGTTTTGCCTTTTGCTTCATTTTTTTTTAAGTTTTGTTTTTTAATTCGTTTTTTTTGGCTTTTTTGTCTGGTTTGTTTATTTATTTATTTATTTTTTTGTAAATTTGTTGTAGTTTGTTTTTGTTTTCTTTTTTGTTTACTTTTTTGGGCCAGTTGGCGTATCTGTGTGGAGTTTGCATGTTCTCCCCGTGTTGGTGTGGGTTTCCTCCGGGTTCTCCAGTTTCCCCCACAGTCCAAAGACATTGGATGAACTAAATTCTCCATAGTGTATGCGTGTGTGTGTGTGTGTGTGTGTAAATGTGAGAGTGTATGGGTGTTTCCCAGTACTGGGTTGCAGCTGATAAATAGGCGACTAAACCGAAGGAAAATCAATGAATGAATGAATGTTTTGTTCACAATATTTTGCACTGTGAGAGCCCCAAATTGAAACACTGAGAAATAACTTTAATTACACACCCAATGTAAAATTTTCACATAAATGTCCCTCCATGTCTTCTGAAATTTATACTTAGCATGTCATTTTTAAGCAAGGATGCTGTTTGCAAATTTCAAACTTCCTAAGAAGACTTGAAGTCAATGGGAAATTTTTCTAACACAACGAGACAATCTAGACTATTTACACAAGGCTTTCAGAGTTTTTGGAAAGATTTGTTTGGTGTCCCGAGACGTGTGAGAGGTACTAGATGCAGATGATTTGGATTTCTGATGTTCGTGGGTGGCTCTGGATAAAGGCCAGTGACCGATGTAGAAAGAGCAGATGGCAGCATGTCTTAACTAAAGGATGGAGGCCGGCAAGGTGCAGCCAAGGTCACCATGAACTCCGAATCACACACAGACGGAGCCATTGGATTCAGATTGGCTGGTGCACCTTTGAAAACCTCTCACACACACAGCGGTTGTTTTGGCTTGTCTGCAGCATGGACTCCTGTAGACCGCACAAGCAAACAATGAATAAAATATGAGCAGAGAGGGCTCTGATGAGACATCTGTGTACAAATACACACACACACACACAAAAACACACACACACCTCTGCACCCTACAGTTTCTTCATCAGCCAATAGAGGGCAGAGAAACCAATGGGCAAATAATGTTTTTCTTAAACTCACTTGAACTTAAAGTTGAAAGGTTGTCAAAATGATTTTCCTTATTCTTTGCACTAGAAAAATACTTGAAAATGTAAAATACTTTGCTAGTAGTAGAAAGCTCATGTTTTGATTAGGCATTGTAGGAAATACTGAAATCCAGACTAATATAAAGATATATTTTTTCTTCTTTTCAAGGTTTGGACATCTAAAAACTGTCAACTTTCACCTCATCCTACTTTAAACAGATTATTTGCAATTATAATTTAACTTAAGGGAGTATAAAGGAACAAATTTGTCCAACTTATACAATTTATACTATGGATTGATGGATGGATGGATGGATGGATGGATGGATGGATGGATGGATGGATGGATGGATAGATGGTTGGATGTATGGACTAATAAATTCCTAGATTAGAGGGATGGATGGATGCTTGCATGGGAGAATACCTTGATGGATGGATGAAGTCATTAGATCGATGGATGCACGGATGCATGGTTGGATTGACTAATGAGTATTTAGATTGGATGGATAAATTAATGGATGGATGCTTGAATGGGTGAATACCTTGATGGATGGATGGATGGATGGATGGAGTAATGAGTCAATGGATCAGTGGATGCGTGGATGGATGGTTGAATTGACTAATGAGTATTTAGATTGGATGGATGGATGAAAGGATGGATGGATAGGTGGATGGATGAATGCTTGAATGGGTTAATACCTTGATGAATGGATGGATGGATGGCTAAATGGAGTAATGACTCCTTAGTTTAATAGATGGATGGATGGATGGAATTATGACTCCCTGGTTAAATAGATTGATGGATGGATAGATGGGTGGATGAATGGATGGATGAAGTTATGAGTCATTGGATTAATGGATGCATGGATGGATGCTTGAATTGACTAAAGAGTATTTAGATTGGATGGATGAATGGATGGATGGATAGGTGCATGGATTGATGCTTAAATGGGTGAATACCTTGATGGATGGATGAATGGATGGATGGATGGATGGCTAGATGAAGTAATGACTCCTTGGTTGAATAGATGGATGGATGGATGGATGGATTGTTGGATTGACTAATGAGTATTTAAATTGGATGAATGTATGGATGGATGCTTGAATGGGTGAATACCTTGATGGATGGATGGGTGAAGTGATGGAGTAATGAGTCCTTGGTTAAATTGATTGATGGATAGATGGATGGTTGGATGGACTAATAAGTTCTTAGATTAGATGGATGGATTGATACTTGCATGGGTGAATAGACAAATGAGTCCTTATTGGATGGATTGACGAATGGATGGATGCTTACATGGTGGGCTGATGAATCCTTAGATTGTATTGATGGATGATTTATAAAAAAATATTTAATACTTCTGGATGGATGGATGGATGGGTGCTTGAATGGGTGAATACTTTGCATGGATAGATGCATGGATGGATGGGTGGGTGGATGGATATGATTGATAGATGAATGAATGAAAGATAGATGCCATAGTTAATGGATGGTTGAATAGTTTGAAATATGTGTATGCATGTGTGTTCTCTTGGATGGATGAATGGATGAGTGAAAAGATGGATAGATGTATACTGCATTGATTGTATGAATGGGTGGATTGATGGATGAATGAATGGATACAAGATAAATCCATTGATTATAGATCAAACATGGATGAATAGATATATTGGATGATGGATGGCTAGATAGATGGATGGATACTATAATAAATGAATGAAAGACAGATACATTGATGAATGCTTGTAAAACAGTCACTTAACTTCTGGTCTTGAGAAGAAATACTCAGTTCTGTTCCTCGGTTTGTGTTTTCTGTGATTCCAGCATCCATTATTCCCCATCTCTGTTGATCTATACACACATAAACACACACACACACCACATGGTTAATCACTTCACATATGGAAATGCTCATTTACATCATTACTCTCTCTCTACAATGTTTTTCCACCTGTGCTTCTCTTTGACTCCAGATGGTTTTCGTTGTTGGTCTGGCTAGTTCAGTTTTTTTATATAGATGTATAATTTATGACCTTGGAAGTTGCAGTCTGTTTGATATCAGCCTGTGATTGATGGATGTCAGGTTACATCAGCTGTCAGATGGTTTTTTTTTGAAGCTCGAGATGCTTTTCTCTTTGACGGTGACATTTGCTGTGTTTGACATATGGTGCAATATTAGGCAATGACACTGGTTTAACTAAAGGCCTTTTAAACAAACCCTCCACCACTCAAAATATACAGTATAGAATCCTGTTAGACTTTTGAGATTTAAATTTATATGATTCGATTCGTGATTTTAGCTTAGTGGCAATATATAAACAAATAATCTGAAAGATTGAATTGATCTAGACGCAGTAAGGTCTGGTGGACCTTTGATCATCCCTAGCAACCATGTGGAATCCCATAGCAATCATTAGCAACCACTCAAGATTCATTAACACCAGCATAACAGTAGCTATGCGTCCTTCCAAAGATGTGAATTAGACTGGAATATTGCATAAAATATTTGCGAATAATAATAACATCAGTGTTTCCATCCAGTGGTCTAATAAGCAATTAGAATGAATGGATGGATGCTTGAATGGGTGAATACATTAATGGATAGATGGAGTAATGAGTCATTGGATCGATAGATGCATAGATGGATGATTGGATTGAATAATAAGTTCCTTTACTGGATGGATAGATGGTTGCTTGAATAGGTGAATACCTTGATGGATGGATGGATGGATGGATGGATGGATGGATGGAGTAATGAGTCCTAGGATAGATGGATGAACCAATGTTTCCTAAAATTGGATGGACGGATGGATAGATGGATGATGGAATGGGTGAATACCTTGATGGATGGATGGATGGATGGATGGATAATGGATGGATGATGGAATGGGCGAAAACCTTGATGGATGGATGGATGGATGGATGGAGTAATAAGTCATTGGATCAATGTGTCCTTAGATTGGATGGATGGATGCTTAAATGGGTGAATACCTTGATGGATGGATGAATGGATGGAATACTGAGTCATTAGATGGACGGTTGGATTGATTAAGGAGTTCTTGGATCGGATGGATTGATGTTTGCGTGAATAGGTGAACACCTTGAAAGATGGATGGAGTAATGAGTCCTTGGACGAATGGATGAATGGACTTATGTGTCCTTAAACTGGATGGATGGTCTAAGGAGTCTATAGATTGAAGGTGTGAATGGACTTATGAGTCCTTATTGAATGGATGGACAGATGGATGGATGCTTGAATGGGTGAATAATTTGGATGGATGGGTGAATACCTTAATGGATGGATAGAGTAATGAGTCATTGAATTGATGGATAAATGGAGGGTTGGATTGACTTATGAGTCCTTATATTATATGGATAGATGGTGGCTTGAATAGGTGAATACCTTGATGGATGGATGGATGGATGGATGGATGGACGGAGTAAAAAATCAGTGGATGAATTGATAGATGGACTAAGGTTTCCTTAGATTGGATGGATGCTTGAATGGGTGAATACCTGGATGGATGGATGGATGGATGGATGGAGTAATTAGTTTTTGGATAAATGGATGGATGGGTGGACGGATGAACTTATGTGTCCTTAGATTGAATGAATGGATGCTTGCATGGGTGAATACATTGATGGATGGATGGATGGATGGATGGATGGATGAACTAATGTGTACTTAGGTTTGATGGATGGATGATTGAATGGGTGAATACATTGATGGATGAATGGATGGATGGATGTAGTAATGAGTCATTGGAGAGATGGATTGATGGATGGTTGGATTGATTGAGTTCTTAGATGAATGGATAGATGGTTGCTTGAATAGGTGAATACCTTGATAGATGGATGGAGTAATGAGGCCTTGGATGAATGGACTAATGTGTCCTTAGATTGGATGGATGGACTAAGAAATCTACAGATTGGATGGATGAATGGACTAATTAGTCCTTATTGAATAAATGGACAGATGGATGGATGCTTGAATGGGTGAATACTGTGGGTGGATGGGTAGACAGATTGATAGACAGACAGACAGAAAGATTCCAAATGTGCAAACAAATTGGTGGATGAAAACATAGCTAATGCCTTAGCAACCCCAAACACCCTAGTGATGCTTTAGTTCAGTTTTTCCCAACCCTATTCCTAAAGGCACACCAACAGTACACATTTGAACCTCTCCCTAATTAAACACCTGAATCAATTCATCAGATCATTAGAAGAGACTCCTGAAATGAATGGGTCAAAAAAGGGAGCCATCCAAAATATGTACTGTTGGTGTGCCTCCAGGAACAGTGTTGGGAAACACCTTTTGAATGGCAAACGCCACCCACGCTGACTTTCAAAGGGGGGGTGCTGTTAACTGCATTGGTATTGTGAATTATATCCACCTGTTGGAGTGTGCGTCAGATATTGTTGCATGGGTCACTGTGTCCAGCTCTCTGAGAATCACTGACCTTTCACTGTCTAACCAGGCAGATTCATGTTCATGCTCAGAGCTTCAGATTTGTCCGCTGTGTGTGGATTTTATTTCTTTATTTTGGCTTTTTTTTTTATTTGTACCAGAGATTTCTGATCTTTCTGTTAAATGGGGAGTGTTGAAATGAGTGGTGTGTTGTCGCCTTCTCTTGCGCACACAGCATGACTATAGATTAGCATTTTGTGAAGGAAACGACAGTGATTGCAAAGCAGCAGCACAGGCTGAATGAATAACGTCAGAATTTTAGATGAGTTTTTCCTCTTTTATAAATGGAGGGAGGATTTTGTATGTCTAAACATCTTTGGGTTTGGCGGCATACTTTGATGGAATATTGAAATGAGATGCTTTAATGTTGTAGTATGAAACGCATCAATTCTAAGATGTTGTCTAATTATAAATTTGTATTATTATTATTATTATTATTATTATTATTATTATTATTATTATTATTATATTATTATTATTATAATTATTATTATAATTATTATTAGTATTATTATAAATTTTTTTAAATATGCTATTTTGTTTAATACATATTATAAGCCTGAAAAATGTACAATTACAGTTTTCTACAAACTAATAGTGCATCCATCCATCCATTGTTCTATCCATCCATCCATCCATCCATCCATCCATCATATCTATATATTGTTTTATCTGTCACTCTATCCATCCATCCGCCCAACCGTCTATCCGTCTGTTGTTCCATCCATCCATCCATCCATCCATCCATCCATCCATCCATCCATCCATTCATCCATCCATCCATTCATCAACCCATTCCTGCAACTCTTCACCATTCTATTGTTCCATCCATTCATCCATCCGTCTATCATTTGATTATATATTGTTCTATATGTCATTCCATCTTTTCATCAATCCATCCATCCATCCATCCATCCATCCATCCATCCATCCGTCCATCCATCCACTTATCCATCTGTCATTCCATCATCCATCCTTCCACCCATCCATCATTCTATTCATTCATCCATCCATCCATCCATCCATCCATCCATCCACTTATCCATCTGTCATTTCATCAATCCATCCATCCATCCGTCAATCCAGCCAGCCAGCCAGCCTTCATTTTAGCTATATGTTGTTTTTTCTGTCGTTCCATCCATCCATCCATCCATCCATCCATCCATCCATGGTTTTATCTAAATATTGTTTTATTTGTCATTTCATCATTCATTCATCTATCCACCCATCTGTCTGTCATTCCATCCATCCATCCATCACATTATCCATCCATCCAGCCATCCATCCAGCCGCCTGGCCAGCCAGCCTTCACTTTAGCTATATGTTGTTTTTTCTGTCGTTCCATCCATCCATCCATCCATCCATCCATCCATCCATCCATGGTTTTATCTAAAAATAGTTTTATTTGTCATTCCATTATTCATCCATCTATCCACCCAGCCGTCTGGCGTTCCATCCCTCCATCTATCCATTAATCATTCCATCCAGCCATCCATCCTTCCATCAGTCATTCCATCCATCCATCACATTATCCATCCATCCATCCATTATCCACTTATACATCTGTCATTCCATCCATCCATCACATTATCCATCCATCCATCCATCCATCCATTATCCACTTATACATCTGTCATTCCATCATCCATTCGTTAATTCATCCATCCACTTATCCAGCTGTCCATCTATCATCCATCATTTTATCCATCCACCCATCACATTATTCATCCAACCATCCATCGTTTTATCTATATATTGTACCATTTTATCTGTCGTTCCATCCATCCATCCTTCGATCAGTCATTCCATCCATTCATCTCTCTATCATTCCATCATTTGATTCGCCGTTCCATCATTCCATCCATTGTTCTATCTATCCGTTGTCCTATCATTCTATCGTTCTTTTGTTCTGTCTATCATTTTGTTGTTCCATCTGTCCACCTATCATAATGATACAACATACTCTTATTGTTTTTCATTCTACCATTCTGTCACTCTCTAACATTCTTTCTATCTGCCAAGCACAATGAAAGACATACAGTTCTATTGATAGCTCACTCTGTCATTTTGTCTGTTGTTTAGAGTTACTCTAGCTATGGTTCTCTCTGTCTGGTTCTTTCCATCAGTTATTCTCTTTTCTTCTATTTATAGATTACATTGTTTCTGAGCATCATCATCATCATGTCCATGTGTAGTGTAGTGTAGTCATCCAAAGAGGATTTCAGACAACTGCTCGTACAGCAGGATCTTCCTGTCAGTAAAGGACAGTTTCATGACTCCTGTCATAATCTCCAGAGCTCAATCTCTGAGGAGAACTTAAAGGGACACGCTGTACTGTATCTACTAGATTCACCTGCTTTTCAGGTCCATGTACTGCAGCCGAGAAAGCTCAACATGCTGAAGCTTACACTGTAAAAAAATGCTGACTTCCACACAATTACTTGTTGTCCAAACACAAATCAATCAAGTGAATGTTATAGCTTTTACATGGATTGAACTAAAAACGAATAAGTTGTCCCAAAAAACACAAACAACCAAAAACACACACAAAAAAACACACAAAGAAAACACACAAACAAGCAAAACACAGAAACACATGCACACACACACACACACACACACACACGCACGCACGCACGCACGCAAAAAAACACACAAACACACAACAAACAAAACAAAAACACACAAACAAAACAAAACACACACACACACAACCAAACAAAACACATACACAAACAAAACACACAAACAAACAAAACACACATACAAACAAAACACAAACAAACAAAACACACATACAAACAAAACACACACATACAAACAAACAAAACAGACACACAAACAAACACACAAACAAAAACACACACACACACGCACACAAACACACACACACACACACACACACACACATACGCAAACAAACTAAACATACACTAACAAAACACACAAACAAACAAAACACACACATAGAAAACACACAAACAAAAAACGCACACAAAGAAAACACACAAACAAACAAATCACACACACAAACAAAACACACACATACACACACACGCAAACAAACAAAACACACACAAAAAACACACAAACACACACACAAACAAAACACACAAACAAACAAAACAAACACACAAACAAAACACACACACAAACAAAACAAACAAACAAAACACACAAACACACACAAACAAAACACACACACAAAACAATACACACAAACACACACAAACAAACCAAACACACACACAAACAAACAAAACACACAAACAATACACACAAACACAAACAAACAAACCAAACACACACACAAGCAAAACATACACACAAACACACGCACGCACAAAACACAGAATCAAACAAAACACACAAACACATACACACACACGCACACACACACACAAACAAAACACACAAACACAAACAAACAAAACACACAAATAAACAAAACACACAAACAAATAATACACACAAACACACACACAAACAAAACGCACACAAACAAAACTCTTACACACACAAACAAAACACACACACACACACACAAACAAACAACACTTGAACGCAAACAAAACACACACACACACAAACACACACACAAACAAACAAAACACATACACCAACAAACAAAATACACACGAACACAAAACACACACACACACACACACACACACACAAACAAAACACACACAAACTAAATAAGACACACTGTCCAACAGTGCATGTGCAGTTTAATAAACACATGAAGTTTTCCTTCCATTACTCTATTTTCTTGTGATGTGCAGCTCTGTGTCGGTCACCTCTGTTTAACACATGAGACAGCAGAAGTCAGCCGTCCGCAGCTCTGTGTCTCCTAGCAACTCCTAGTCTGAAGCCTGAGTGTACCGCGGTGAATTCTGGCCACTGCTCAGCTGTTTATAGCAGACTCTCCTGACTGTATGCTGTTTTTAGCATTCATTTGCATTCTTATCAAATTAACCTCTCTTCTTTTGATCTTATGATCTGTTTTAGATCATGTAACCATCATTTAGAAGAGTTTAATTGTACACACAGGTTATTTTCAGGACGTAGTGTCTATGAAAATTGGTTTCGCATTCAGTTGCCAGACTATTAAAAGTCACAAGGTTTGAATATCTTTCAGAGATTGGATGTTTTGGAAGCGCTCATCTTGGCAGCTTGGCAGGCTAAAGTAAGCATGACTGTTTGGTGACTCACAGACATTGGAGAAGGAAATATAATAATAATAATAATAAACAGATTCCCATAAATCATGTTAAGCTGGCCAAACTGAGATGATGATTTTGGAAAGCTCCTTTATTATGCACAATCTGCTTCAACTGAATACTCTGTCAGCATGTCGTCTAAATCTTACAAAGACTGGATGAAATCACTGTTTATATGCTTGATGATACACCTGAATTAAATCTCAGTAAATACACTTACAAATTAATGCCTTTATCTGCCTATCTATCCATCCATCCATTATCTATCCATCCATCGTTTTATCTATCCATCCATGGTTTTATCTATCCTTCTATCGTTTGATCTACTGTATCCATCTATCGTTTGATCTATCCATCCATCGTTTGATCTATACATCCATTGTTTAATCGATACATCTATCGTTTAATCTATACATCTATTGTTTGATCTATACATCTATCGTTTGATCTATACATCTATCATTTGATCTATCCATCTATCGTTTGATCTATCCGTCTATCGTGTGATCTATCCATCTATCGTTTGATCTATACATCTATCGTTTGATCTATACATCTATCGTTTGATCTATCCATCCATCGTTTGATCTATACATCCATCGTTTGATCTATACATCTATCGTTTGATCTATCCATCTATCGTTTGATCTATCCATCTATCGTTTGATCTATCCATCTATCGTTTGATCTATCCATCTATCGTTTGATCTATACATCTATCGTTTGATCTATCCATCTATCGTTTGATCTATCCATCTATCGTTTGATCTATCCATCTATCGTTTGATCTATACACCTATCGTTTGATCTATCCATCTATCGTTTGATCTATACATCTATCGTTTGATCTATACATCTATCGTTTGATCTATCCATCCATCGTTTGATCTATACATCTATCGTTTGATCTATCCATCCATCGTTTGATGTATACATCTATCATTTGATCTATCCATCTATCGTTTGATCTATCCATCCATCGTTTGATCTATCCATCCATCGTTTGATGTATACATCTATCATTTGATCTATCCATCTATCGTTTGATCTATCCATCCATCGTTTGATCTATCCATCCATCGTTAGATCTATCCATCCATCGTTTGATCTATCCATCCATCGTTTGATCTGTCCATCTATCGCTTGATCTATCCATCTATCGTTTGATCTATCCATCTATCGTTTGATCTATACATCTATCGTTTGATCTATACATCTATCGTTTGATCTATCCATCCATTATTTGATCTGTCCATCTATCGTTTGATCTGTCCATCTATCGTTTGATCTATCCATCCATCGTTTGATGTATACATCAATCATTTGATCTGTCCATCCATTATTTGATCTGTCCATCTATCGTTTGATCTATCCATCCATCGTTTGATCGTTTGATAGCAAAGGAACCACAAACTTTGTTAGGACATTCCATGTGACATTTAGTGTTCGTTCATTCATTTTCTTTTCGGCTTAGTTCCTTTATAAATCTGGGGTCCCCACCGTGGAATGAACCGCCAACTTATCCAGCATATGATTTACGCAGCGGATGCCCTTCCAGCTGCAACCCATCACTGGGAAACACCCACACACTAATTCACACTCATACACTACAGACAATTTTTAGCTTACCCAGTTCCCAATACCACATGTTTTTGGACTTGTGGGGGAAACAGGAGCACCCGGAGGAAACCTACGCAAACACGGGGAGAACATGCAAACTCCACACAGAAATGCCAACTGATGCAGCCGGGACTCGAACCAGCGACCTTCTTGTTGTGAGGCGATTGCCACCGTGCTGCCCGGCATTCAGTGTTCCAACTGTAATCAGAAGCTTCAAGAACACTTTAGTGAGCCCCAAATGCAGCAGCTCATTTGCATTTAAAGGCACACACACAAAGATGCCATGTTTTTACTCACACCTAAATAGGGGCAATAAATAATTATGTTTATAATAAGTGATCTAGGTATTTTTGAAAGCTGAAACTTAACAAACACATTCCAAGGACACCAGAGATATATTTTTTCATCTCTTATAAAAAGGAGCCATAGTAATTTGGTTTCATTAGTTCTGTATCCTCATTAGCCGCATGCTAATTGTGAATATTGCCTTTTTCAAAGGCCTGCGCGGTTAAAGTCAATCCCCAGGCTCTAAAAGCAGATTGTAGCATTGGCAGGCGGATGGATGTCCTGATCTGTTCAGGCCCACTGCCAGAAGAAGCCCTCCAGGATGATGCTCGCAGGCCCGCCAGCGTGTTGTTGTGGAACAGGGTTTAACATCTGTCTGGGCTGTTTATTTCCGTCCGCGTTGTTCTGAAGAGAGGATCATGGCTCTTGAGAGACGTCTGGAATAGATAACCACTCTGGGAAGAGCAGATACTGAGAATTCAAATGCTAAAACTGTTGGTACGTCAACATGGGTCCCGTCCAGTTTAATATCTGAGCGTTTCGCGCACTTTTCAGCGCAAATGTTACCGTAATTAATTATTTTTGGCAGTCTATTAACAACAAAGGCTTTGAAACGAGAAGTTCATACTTGTTGATGGTTGTTTGAGTTAGCATAAATGCTTAAAGGGGTCATGAACTGCGATCTTAACTTTAACTTGAGCTTTTGATTTTTGAGAGGTCATCGTACTAAAAGAATAGCCTGCAAGTTTCAGAGATGAAAACGTAATTTTTAGGTTAAACACAGCATCCACTGAAGAATATCAGAGCTTGGTTCTGTTGTTCCACCTACTTATTCATGCAGGACATTGTCAGATTGAGTCACAGATGTTGTTAGTTCCTCACCTGAGCTGCAGGGGGAGTCGAATACTAGTTTAGTATGCATAACTGCTATCCAATCTCAACAGTGGGCACTTCCAAGTCATCAGAATCTGCGCATTATCTGAGATGCGCATTCTCTCTAAACTAGGGTAGAATAAAGCTTATTACTTGTTATTTTTAATGTTTTTGAGAGTAAAATTTATGCAAACACCTTAAGTAAACCTCAGGTTGCAGACTAAAACAATGAAAAAAGCAATTTCATGACCCCTAAAAACTGACCCCTAAAAACTGTACTATTATTTAGACTTCAGTGTCACATTGTACTAATTTAGTATGTGTGTATATTAGTACAATTTGTTACACACACACACACACACACGCGCACACACACACACACACACACACACACACACACACACACACATATATATATATATATATATATATATATATATATATATATATATATATATTTTTTTTTTTTTATTTATTTAATTTTTTAATTCATGTATTCATAATTTTTTTCTGTTCTTTGAATAGTAGTTCAAAATAACAACGTATTTTGGTGTTTTTTTTATATAGATGCCAGTCGCATCTATTTAAGTGTTGAATAGACCTATTATTGTCAATAAAGCTATTATTGTATAAAGGTGATTGTCATTTATAAAATAATTAATATTGGTGTCTAGGTAATATTAATTCGATAATTTAATTATAGTATGTAATATTGATGCCATGATACAGAAATAAGCATATTTAATGTTTTTACTTTTCAGTTTATGCATTTTTCACATAGCTTTATATTCCATATTTTTCAGACCGAGATACTTCAGATTTTCAGGTGCACTGTGATTGGCCAGTTTGTATATTTATGTGTTTTATGTTATTTTAAAAATCAAGTTGTTTAAATTAGTGGTTCTTGTTCAGAATAAACCAAACATTTGACTTTGGAAACACATTTTCAAAACGTAAAAAACAAAAAAAGTTGTGTAGCAGTTTCACCACTGTAGAGTGTTTACAGATTTAGTAGTGTAACTAAGGCAGGATTTATGTCAGACTTTTCAACAACTACATTTTCAACTATATTTTAATACGATTTGTCCGATAATTGGATTTTGGATCAAGGTAATTATAGTTAACAAAAACAAACTAAAAAACAAAAACTAAAATTTAAAATAATTGTCGTTAACTGAAATAGAAATAAAAACAAGAGAAATTAAAATAACTTGAACTAAACTGTATTGTGTACATACAAAACTAACTGAAACTAACATTATAGCGAAAACATCCTTCGTTTTCGTCTTTGTAAATGTATGTAATACATAAACTTACTGTAAGCCATTTAGAAGTAAATCTAATTCGCGCTGCAAGTGTTTGACCCGTACGGCACCTGAGTCTAAAGTCTTGCTGCCATTGGCCAGATCGAGCCGGTTCTCCTCCAGTCATCCTCGCTGTTGCTCCCGCGACAAAAACAACGAGTGGACATGACAGCAGCACGGTGGCAGCATTAAATTTAGAGACTTAAAACTATTACTCTAACACGTTTGTGCCACAACAATGGGTTTTATTTCTGTCTCGGCATCGCGAACAAATGTTTTTAACCGGATCTTCTAAGTGAACCGGTTGAACTAGTTCACCAAATCGAACTGAATAATTTGAAACGATTCACATCTCCAGTAAGCACTTATCCACAAACTACTTACTTTTTAACAAGCCTAATACCCCCTCTAACTCTAAATAATCCAATATATTCATCCAATATATCCAATCTTATTCAGTTATTAGAACAGTAACGTTACACTGAGATCAAATTTGAGAAGCGGTGAGTCAATAATATTGCACTTTCATGATTCAGTGAGCCAAACACAAACAGTACATGACAGCCTGCTGTGACTGAACTAAACTTGAACAACTGCACCGTGGGTAAACCGAGGGCTCAAATAAGAGGATCTGGTGAAAAACGTAAGTTTATTTTATAACAGAAAGTCGTAATGGAGTTTAAACAAGTGAATCACGCTTAAGTTGGGTTGCGAAATCTTACTGTAAGACATTTTTCAGATCATGGTGATGTTTTAACTGACTAAAATTACTATTGCTGACTACGTAATGTTAATATGTTGAGTTCATACATCAAATATCTGAACTTCCCATCACTACTGTGTATCTAACCTCAGAAGCAGCCTTGCACACATATGGCACTTAAGGCTGCTGTCTTGTGGGCTGCTGTATTTGAATTTGAGGATGGGTAGATGGTAGTGGTAGATGAAAGTGTTCATGTGTCCTCTAAATACAGGTTTAAAAAAATAAATGGCAGAATTTTTATTATACAATATTATTCTGTTGATTTTGAATCTCGCACCTAACAAATATCCTCATTTAGAAAAAAACTGAAACTAATACTGAAACTAATAAAAACTAAACTAAAACTAAATAAATTCAAAGTATAGAAACTAATAAAATCTAGTAAATCTGCCTCTAAAAACCAATTTCAAACCAACTAAATTTGAAAACAAAAAGTCAAAACGAAATAAAAACTAAAACGAATGAAAAACCCAAAACTATTATAACCTTGTTTTTGGAGTTCTGAAAATGCAATCTGAAAACTATGGAGAGAGAACTGTCCCAAATAAATAGATAATGATCCACAAATAAATGTAAAGCGATTGACAAACACCAAGCATATTCACAAAGTAAATACAATGAGATCCACAAAGAAATCTTAGTGTTCCACAAACATTAATTACATTCACAAATACGTCAAATTAGATGTGCAAGTAAGAAACATACTCACAGCTTTTTCTTTATAATTCTACAAACACAAGTTCCATGTGAATTGCGTCCTGTGCATTTGTAGATCAATGTGGGTATTTGTAGATCAATGTGGGTATTTGTGGGTAGCTCTCTGCACATTTGTGGATTTTGAAACGTTTCTAACGTCAAGATGAAGACTCAGTATCTGATTGGTTTAAGTAGAAAGTGGGTGGAGTCCATCTATTTGTAGATTAGTGTGCATTTGTAGATCAATGTGGGTATTTGTGGGTAGCTCTCTGCACATCTGTGGATTTTGAAACGTTTCTAACGTCAAGATGAAGACTCAGTATCTGATTGGTTTAAGCAGAAAGTGGGTGGAGTCCATCTATTTGTGGATTAGTGTGCATTTGTGGATAGCTCCCTGTGCATTTATAGATCAATGTGGGTATTTGTGGGTAGCACTCTGCACATTTGTGGATTTTAAAACGTTTCTAACGTCAAGATGAAGACTCAGTATCTGATTGGTTTAAGTAGAAAGTGGGTGGAGTCCATCTATTTGTGGATTAGTGTGCATTTGTGGATAGCTCCCTGTACATTTATAGATCGCTGTGGGTATTTGTGGGTAGCTCTCTGCACATTTGTGGATTTTGAAACGTTTCTAACGTCAAGATGAAGACTCAGTATCTGATTGGTTTAAGTAGAAAGTGGGTGGAGTCCATCTATTTGTGGATTAGTGTGCATTTGTAGATTAGTGTGCATTTGTAGATCGTTGTGGGTATTTGTGGGTAGCTCTCTGCACATTTGTGGATTTTAAAACGTTTCTAACGTCAAGATGAAGACTCAGTATCTGATTGGTTTAAGCAGAAAGTGGGTGGAGTCCATCTATTTGTGAATTAGTGTGCATTTGTGGATAGCTCCCTGTGCATTTGTAGATCGTTGTGGATATTTGTGGGTAGCTCTCTGCACATTTGTGGATTTTGAAACGTTTCTAACGTCAAGATGAAGACTCAGTATCTGATTGGTTTAAGTAGAAAGTGGGTGGAGTCCATCTATTTGTGGATTAGTGTGCATTTGTGGATAGCTCCCTGTGCATTTATAGATCAATGTGGGTAATTGTGGGTAGTTCTCTGCACATCTGTGGATTTTAAAACATTTCTAACGTCAAGATGAAGACTCAGTATCTGATTGGTTTAAGCAGAAAGTGGGTGGAGTCCATCTATTTGTGGATTAGTGTGCATTTGTAGATTAGTGTGCATTTGTAGATCGCTGTGGGTATTTGTGGGTAGCTCTTTGCACATTTGTGGATTTTAAAACTTTCCTAACGTCAAGATGAGACTCAGTATCTGATTGGTTTAAGTAGAAAGTGGGTGGAGTCCATCTATTTGTGGATTAGTGTGCATTTGTGGATAGCTCCCTATGCATTTATAGATCAAGGTGGT
>NW_026613630.1:40000-42500 GCF_903798145.1 Danio aesculapii | reverse complement strand
ACAAGTTATTTCCTCAATCCGGACACTGAAACACACACACAGCTCATTTTCTTATTACCTGAAGATAATTAGATTACCTGTACTATATATACAGCGCACTTTCACACACACTTTGCTGAGTCTTGTTGTCTGTTAGCATTATCAAGCGTTTTTTTTTGCCTTGCCTTCCTGTGTTCTTGTTTGTTTTATTGTTTATGGTGTTATCTCGCCTGTCCTCACCATTTGTCAGTTATTTTGACCACATTCTTTGTACCGGTCACGATCACCAGGCAATCTTACCCCTCATATATCACTGGAGAACATTCACTTTCACTCGGACTACAATTCTGTCACCATATGGACTACAAATCCTGTCCTGCACTACACACACACACACCTGTTCCAGTTTTCCTTTGATTACACACACATAGCTTGGAGCTGCTCAAGGACTTATTACACAGACTTTACATATACAGCACACACACACGTTGCTGAGTCTTGTAAGCTGGCAAGTGAACATTACAACGCGTTTTGCCTTGCCTTGTCTTGCCGTGTACCGATCTTTGCTTTGTTTGTTTGTTTTTTATGTCCACTCGCCTGTTATTGACCACTCTTATGGATTTGCCTGTATGTTACCGTTTACCCCTGATTGTGATCACTGCCTGCCTGACCATTCTCTGTGTAATAAATCCTGCATTTGGATCCGCAACTCCATCGGTTGGATCAGTTTCCTTCCGTGACAGAAGACTCAGCCAAGTCTGTGTGTTTGGGCTGTATATACAGTCTGTGTAATCATTCCTTGAGCAACTCCCAGTTGTGTATGTGTAATCAAAGGAGAACTGGAACAGGTGTGTGTGTGAAGTGCATAATGGGATTTGTAGTGCAGTTGAATGTGAGTGTTGTCCAGCAGCCTGCAAGAGCAACGCTGCTGGTGATCATAACACTACCTGTTTGACCATTACCTGCCTGGCTACACCTGATTATTAAACTGCATGAGGCTCCTCATCTCTGTTGTCCCGACCAGTGTGTAATACAAATTGCCTGGCGTTTAAAAGACCCTGTATATCAGGGCTCGCAACAGCAGAATGAATCGCCAACTATTCCAGCATATGTTTTAGGCAGCGGATGCCCTTCCAGCTGCAACCCGGTACTGGGAATCCTAAATTAACTAATTAAATAATCAGTAAAAATAAAGTTAATGAGATGTTTGTTTAAAATGCACAACAAGAGACAACATAAACTTCAAATAATTATTTCCCTGGCTTAAACTGCTTTCCAAATTAAAATACTAATTTGAAAAGGCAAGAAATCTACTAATTGCACATGAATTTAGCCTGCAATTTGCCTATTAAAAAAAAGAAAGAAAAAAAACTGTTGGCAATTTTTCAGCATATGAGTAGCACTGGGACCTCCAGCCTCAGCATGGGCCCCCAGCGACCCTCTGTCCTCCAGCCACAAAATCACTGAGACTGACAATCCATCGGCCTCCATCCGTCCTGTCATCACTGCATAATTCAGTGGCATTTCCGGCAGAAAGAAAGAGTTCGGCGGGGGCCAGAGAATACAGATGCATCCTGAACACAAACCAGACCAACAGGGAGACGCTAGAGAAGTAATGAGTGGAGAAAAAGTGTTGAGTGACAGGATGAATGTTTGAATCATGACGAGCTGAAGGGATTTACTTCTGCTGCCTCACAGGAAGTGTCTTCACTCGCTTGACTTTTCATAACCCTATCTGCGCTGTCCACTAGCAGAGACAGAGAAACATGCTGCATCACAATTTAAACACTATTCGTCTGAAATAACATTGTAAAAAATAATAAGTGTGCATTTATATTGAATAAGTTTTCTTAAGTTACTATGTGTGCTATTTTGACATGAAAATCATAAAGTTTGACCAGAAGTTTGTTGCTGAATGAATTTATGTATACTTTCCTTAAGCATTGCGCCCAACCATTTGTTCGTGTGTACGTCCGTGCGTGCATTCATGCGCGTGTGCGTGCGTCCGTGCGTGCATTCATGCGCGTGTGCGTGCGTCCGTGCTTTCGTGCATATGTGCTTCGTCCGTTCGTGTGTTTGTTAGTTCGTACATTCGTTCGTTTGTTCATTCGTGCGTTTGTCCGTACGTTCGTTCGTTGTGTGCTCGTTCATGCGTTCGTTTGGTCGTGAGTTTGTTTGTGCGTTCGTTCCTTTGTTTGTGCATTCGTTCGTATGTTTATTCATTCATGAGTACGTTCATGTTTGTGTGGAATCATTCGTTCATTCATTCGTTCGTTCTTTTTTTCTTCATTGGTGGTTTTTCTTTATATAAAAGTCTGTATTTATTGGATTATATTTAATACAAAATAGATAATATTTACTCAGTGTATAATATTGAGATTTTCAGAAGCATAAAAAAATAATATAATATTTTTTTTTTAAAGATGGTATCAAAATTTCTAATTTCGTATCGCTTCTAAGTTACTTGGTATTAAGATGTTACTAGGCATTCTTAGCTAAAATACAAGGCATAACATTAATT
>NW_026613630.1:0-35000 GCF_903798145.1 Danio aesculapii | reverse complement strand
CGCTCCCCCCCCACATTCATAAACATCGCGCTTCTCCCCCTCCCCCACTTTTCATAAACATCGCGCTTCTCCCCCTCCCCCACTTTTCATAAACATCGCGCTGCTCCCCCTCCCGCCCTTTTTTTGTAAACATCACGGTTCTCCCCCCCACTTTTCATAAACATCGCTCCCTCCCCACATTCATTAACATCGCCCCCCCCCACACTCATAAACATCGCCCCCTCCCACACTCATAAACATCGCCCCCCCCCACTTTTCATAAACAACGAGCTCCCCCCCACATTCATAAACATCGCGCTCCCTCCCCACATTCATAAACATCGCCCCCCCCACATTCATAAAATCGCCCCCCCCCCCCCACACACACACTCGTAAACATCGCCCCCCCCCCACACTTGTCATAAACAACGAGCTCCCCCCCACATTCATAAACATCGCGCTGCTCCCCCTCTCCCACTTTCTATAAACATCTCGCTTGCCCCCCCACATTTCATAAACATCGCGCTGCTCCCCCTCCCCCACTGTTCATAAAAATTGCGCTTCTCCCCCTCCCCCACTTTTCATAAACATCGCGCTTCCCCCCCCACTTTTCATAAACATCACGTCTCCCCACATTCATAAACATCGCGCTTCTCCCCCTCCCCCACTTTCCATAAATATCACGTTCCCCCCCCCAAATTTCAGAAATATCAAGCTCCCCCCCACATTCATAAACATCATGCTTCTCTCCCTCCCCCACTTTTCATAAACATCACGCTCCCCCCTCCACATTCATAAACATCGCGCTTCTCCCCCTCCCCCACTTTTCATAAACATCGCACTCCCCCCTCCACATTCATAAACATCGCGTTTCTCCCCCTCCCCCACTTTTCATAAACATCGCGCTCCCCCTCCACACATTCATAAACATCGCGCTTCTCCCCTTCCCCCCAATTTTCATAAACATTTTGCTTCTCCCACTCCCCCAATTTTCATAAACATCACGCTTCTCCCCCTCCACCCACTATTCATAAACATTGCGCTTCTCCCCCTCCCCCACTGTTCATAAACATCACGCTTCTCCCACTCCCGCCCACTTTTCATAAACATCGCGCTTCTCCTACCCCCATCCCAATACCTCAGACACACAATACCTCGCACAGTGCAATGTTTATAAAAAAAAAAAAAAAGGGGGGGGGGGGGGTGCAATGTCTATGAAAAGTGTGGGGGGGGGGGGTGTGCAATGTTTATGAAAAGTGGGGGGGAGAAGTGCTTCTCCCACCCCCCCCCCACTTTTCATAAACATTGTGCTCCCCCCCTACTTTTCATAAATATTGCACTTCTCCTCCCCCCCCCCCCCCCCACTTTTCATAAACATTGCACCCCCCCCCTCTTTTCATAAACATTGCACTCCCCCCAACCCCACCCTCCACCCCCAATTCACTATGGCCTGACCTTCAATAACTTTTCCCGGTTGAAAATGCTGTCCCGGTCCATCCTCGGTTGTTAGATAAGAAATACGGTTAATTCTGGGTATATTTATAAAAATTGGTCTCATTATATATCTGTTATTTTAAATATTGTTTGAAAGGTAATAATACATCCAAAAAAAATTCCATGACTTTAAGTATATAAAACATTGAGAAACATTTGACACGCATTTTAAAGCACAGCTCTCTGTCTTTGCATATTTATCCAACTTGTGATTGACTTTGCAGAGATACAAGAAACTTCAGTGGCGCGCGCGCACACACACACACACACACACACACACACACACACACACACACACACACACACACACACAACCTTATAAAAACACTCAGAACACAAATGCATCCGCCCTCAGAAACACAATACATCAGTAAGACACACAGTAAACACGAGACCTAATCGGTACCAACTCTAATGATAAAGAAAACACTGCAGGTTTTGGTTAGTCTGGTAATTATAAGTATTTAGATGTCTCCAGCATGTCTTCACTCTGAAAGCTAGGTAACAATGCATAAGTGTGTCTCATTCCTCCTGATGCCACCCTGTATAAACCCATGAAAATGCCACGCTCGCCAGTTGCTAAGATACCGTTGTACGCTTTGTGCCACTGTAGGCACTTAAAGTTGGAACAAACAAACATACACAACTGTGTGAGTGCTTTCTAACACTAACACACACACACAAGCATGCACAAGTCCAAAATAAAGCATATACATGTTAAACACACACACACACAGACGGCGCAGTGTTGCAAGCGTTTCCATGGCGACGCAGATGGAGCGCTCAGAGTCTCGGTGGAGTTCGTTTTTTTATTTTAAGACCTGCCGCTTTTAGTTTTGGTTTAACGTCTGTCTAAAACAGCCTTCCGTCTGCTGATTGGCTGAAACGGAAATGTCAGTGCATGTTTTTAGCAATTTGTTATTTTTGTCCCCTCGAGATTCACTTTGGAGCGCTAGTCAGGTTTCTGCACTAAAAGTTATAATGTAGCTTTTCCCTGAGCATCTTCATCCTCTTTCTGACAGAATTAAATGGTTTGTTTTGTGCTACAGTAATTTTAGGGAACTCTTTACTTACATGCAAGTTGAGCAAGTGTTTTGCTAAATATCATTCATTCATTTTTTTTCCCGGCTTAGTCCCTTTATTACAGCGAAATGAACCGCCAACTTTTTCAGCATTTTTTTTTCTGTTATTTGCTGCCCGGATCGACCACTCGCCTGTTATTGACCACTCTTATGGATTTGCCTGTATGTTACCGTTTGCCCCTGATTGTGATCACTGCCTGCCTGACCATTCTCTGTGTAATAACTCCTGCATTTGGATCCGCAACTCCATTGTCAACGTTTATTTCCGTGACAGAAAACTCAGCCAAGTCTGTCTGTCTGTGTGTGTGTGTGTGTGTGTGTGTGCGTGCTGTATATATAGTCTGTGTAATCAGTCCTTGAGCAGCTCCCAGTTGTGTGTGTGGAATCAAAGGAGAACTGGAACAGGTGTGTGTGTGAAGTGCACAATGGGAGTTGTAGTGCAGTTGAATGTGAGTGTTGTCCAGCAGCCTGCAAAAGCAACACTGCTGGTGATCATAACAGTACCTGTTTGACCATTAACTGCCTGGCTTCTCCTGATTATTAAACTGCACGTGAATCCTCATCTCCGTTGTCCCGGCCAGTGTGTAATGCTAATGAAGGATTGCTTGCTATGACGTAGCCCTGCAAGTATTTATTTGCAAATTACCTGGAGTCTAAAAGGCCATGTTTATCAGGGCTCGAAACAGCCACTTTGGCCAAACATTTTCAGTTGCTGAAATTTTAACTAGGATAATGAAAATCGCAAAATAAACAACAATATCGCATCTTTTTTTCAGTATCATGCAGACCTACTCCTAACACAAGCCTTGTAAAGAAGGAAGTTTTTGGGTTGTTTTGGGGAATGGGCTCCTACACTGGGTTGAGTGTGTGATGGACTCTGAGCGTGCAGGACTGAGAGGAGCAGCTGGGGCATCAACATACAAATAAACGCTCTGAAGAGTCCAGTCATGTGGAGAGAGGAGACACAGCGAGAGGAACAAACCCAGAAAGATGGAAGATCCATATCAGCGGCTGTGTGTGTGTGTGTGTGTGTGTGTGTGTGTGTGTGCCTGTGTGTGTGTGTGGTGTGCCTGGCAGCTCATCTGTGAGATGATGTATGGCAGTTATTCTGTAGCTCTGACTACTGTGTAAGCACTTTCAGCAGCCAACCGCAGGGAAACACACACACACACACACACACACACACACACACACACACACACACACACACACACACACACACACACACACACTACAAATGGATTATTATTGCGCTATTGATAGAGGGTTGAAGCACAGTGCATCCTTGTGTGTGTGTGTGTGTGTGTGTTTTGCACTCTGATACCATTACAAATCAAAACCCTTTCTGTTGTGGAATGGAAAATAACGGAGCTTTACAACTCGGTGAGAAGTGATATTAGTTGCACACACAAAGAGCATGAAGAGCTATTACTAGAGGAACTATTTCACGGCAAGAAATCAGTACCGTGTCAAAAGTGACCTTGTTTATACTGTCAGCAAACATATATGATCTTATTACTTAGTCAATTACATCATTGCATATCACTGAAATCTAAATCATGATATTTTTGATTGACCTGATGAATTAGTAATGTTAAAATATAATGAATATTAAATAATGTCTATTAATATTAACCCTTACATACCTTAAATCATAACCAGTGGTGGAAAGAGTACTTGAAAATCATACTTAAGTTAAAGTACCATTACTTGCCTTAAAATGTAGTGCAAGTAGAGTAAAAGTATCTGTTGTAAATAAAGTACGAGTAAAAAGGTAGCCCTTTCAGAAGTACTCAAGAGTAGTGAGTATTACGCTGGGAAAAGCTAATGCGTTTACATGTAAGTTGTGGATGTGTGTAAACGTAACATTCTGTAGTGCATTTAGTTATTGCCCAGCAGGCACACAACGTCATAAGACGTTAATATTAGGTTAGATTTAGGTTGTGATGTCAGGTGACCAAAAATTAATGTCTAGCTAGCATTTAAGAACAATCTTATTTTGATGTCCAATAACGACGTCAAATGACATCGATTTTAGGTTGTGTTGGAAGCTGACTAAAATCTTACGTTGAGCCAACATCTTAATCCAACGTCATATTGACATCATATACTGACATTTATTCGTCAGGTATGGTAACCAAAATTAAACATCTCATAGACGTCATAGTGGTAACCTCCACACAACATCAAGCTGTAACATCATTAGATGTTGATATTTGGTTGATTTTAGGTTGGACGTTTGACATTGACAGTGGCCTGATGTTGGTTTCTGACGTCAACCTGATTTTCATTTCCAAACAAAATGCAACCTCCTCATGGCGTTGGGGTACAACGTCAATCTGATGTCATGCTGACAACCTGTGCCTGCTGGGTCTTCAAGGCGATTTCGGTCATCATACAGTGAACATCCGTCATCTTCTCATCAGTGACATGCTTCTAAACAGTCTCTGCGTCAATGCGTGTAAAGATTTTGGACATCTTGGACACTTTTAATGGTACAGTTTGCTGCGTTTATAAATCACCCATGTCTTGAGGTAGTTCATTATGATGAGATTTACCTTCTGTGTGCGATTTGATTGGACAGGAATCGCAGGACAGATTTTTTTCTAATCCCCATAGACAAGAAAAAATAGTGACTGCAGGTTGAAGGAAAGTAATGGAGTAAAAGTACTGATACTACACTAAAAATGTACTCAAGGGAAAGTAAAATTACACATTTATAAAACTAATTAGTAAAGTACAATTCCTGAGAAAAACTCATCCCAGGCTCAATCTGAAAACGTAGTCCCGAGGACGTTTCTGGAGACCGCGAAATACGTCCCGGGAGGTACGTATTTTTGCAGTTTTTGATTTTCGCGAATCCGAGAGGCCGCTGTGTGCGCCTTTTTGGCTTCTCTGACGTCTCCCGCAAGTGCCATTCGCGCCCGCGCTGTTCTCGCGTGAACCCACCAGAGGCCGCTGTCGAACGAACGTCTGTCCGACTGGCTGAATGATTGACTGGGCGACCGGCCAATCGGCCAGCCGACCCACCCTTCTCCTTCCCTGAACCCAACCGATTTTACCGATCGACCCGCCCGCCCTAAACCCAACCAATGATTTACAAAAGCCGGCCGGAAAAAGAAAATCCCTCGTCCGATTTAAAAAAAAAACAAAAAACTTTTTTTTGTTATGAACTTCTTCGCTTTATTTCTTGGATTCTGTTTTAGTCTTACCTGATTTCTAGAACCGCTCTTCCCCGGACTCGAACCCGGTCATCGTCGTCGTGGTCAGCTCCTCTCTGCGTCTCGAGTTCGCCGACGTACAGGACGAGCTAACCGGACAAACTGGTTGTGGCGGGAAAGCCCTCCACACGAAGCTAAGCGGTCAGCCGGCGAGCGCTAAAAGGAACGGCGTCATACCGCCCCGCAGCGTTCGCTTAAAAAACTAAATGCAGCCAAACGTACCTCGGGCTACATAATTCGCGGTCTCCAGAAACGTCCTCGGGACTACGTTTTCAGAATGAGTCTGGGTTGGAAAAACTACTCAATTACAGTCATTTGAGTATTTGTAATTTGTCACTTTACACTACTGATTAACTCAGCATTTTATGTTGTCTTTCATGGTAGAAAAAAAACTTAAAAAGGATTTTGGCTTTATTTATTATTAATATTAAATTAAGGAAGCAAGGAAGGAAGGAAAGAAAGAGGAAAAGAAAGAAGGAAAGAAGGAAGGAATGAAGGAACTAAGAAGGCAAAACATGGAAGTAAAAAAGGAAAATAGGAATGAAAAAAGCAAAGAAGAAGACAGAAGGAAGGGATGAATTAAAGAAAGAAAGAAAGAAGGAAAGAAAAGCAGAAATGAAGGAAAGGGAACAAGAAAAAGGGAAGGAAGGAAGAAAAAGCTAACAAGAAAAGAAGGAAGGAACGAACAAACGAACGAAAGAAGGAAGGAAGCAAAACATGGGTAACAAAAGGAATGAAGAAAAAGCTAACAAAAAAGTTGAAGAAGAAAGGAAGAAAGGAGGGAAAGAAGTAAGGAAAGAAGGAAGCAAGGAAGGAAAAAGGAAGAAAGAAAGAAAGAAGGGAAGGAAGGAAGGAAGGGAGGAAGGAGGAGGAAGAAGGAAGGGAGGAAGGAAATCAAGGAGGAGGAAGGAAGGAAGAAAGTGAGGAAGGAAGGAAGAAATGAACGAATGAACCTAAAGTATTCCTACTGTAATCAACACACACGCACACACACTCTCTCTGCTGGAAAGGCTTCAGGTGACGCATGACTCACATGTGGAATGTGTGGTGAAAAGATCTCCTCACACCACTAATGTGTTTGGTCTTCAGAGCTTTCAATTAAAGACACATCAGCCTGAAGGGAAGGAGAATGAATGTGTGACTCCTCTCTTTCAGATCATCAATGTTTGACTGTCTTAAAACTTCAACGATGAGGAAGGAAGGAAGAAGAGAGGAGAGAAGGAAGGAAGGAAGGAAGGAAGAAGAGAGGAGAGAAAGAAGGAAGGAAGGAAGAAGAGAGGAGAGAATGAAGGAAGGAAAGAAGGAAGGAAGGAAACCATGGAACAAAGGGAAATGAAGGAATAAAGAAAAAGCAAACAAGAATGGGAGAAAAAAGAAGGAAGGGATGAAAGAAAGAAGGAAGGAAGGAAGGAATGAATGAAGAAGGAGGGAAGGAACTAATAAAGCAAAACAGAAAGGATATGAAGAAAGGAAAAAGAAAAAGCAATTAAAAAATAGAAGGAAGGAAGGAATAATGGAAGAAAGGAAAAGGGAAAGAGAAAGACGAGAATAAAGGAACTTAGAAAGCAAAACATGGAAAGGAGGAAGGAAAGAAAGAAAGAATGAGAAAGAAGGAAAGGAGGGAGGGAAAGAAAGAAAAGAGGAAATTAGAGAAAGAAGGAAAGAAAGAACCTCTTGCCACAACAAACACTTGACAAGAACAAAAAAATCATGTCTAATGACTAATGAAAAGGCAGCCTTTGCAGCTGCAGTACTACGCGTGACTGCACGTGACAAATAGCAGCACTGTGCGTGAAGAAACGCGCATTCTCAGTAACCACATGTCTGTGTGTCAGGGTTGCCTGATGCTCCAGAGACCTGCTTTTACAGCAAAAAGGTCACTAGAGGCCAGAGCAGATAAACACATCTGATAAGCTGCTGTTATCAGCATATGACCACACACACACACACACACACACACACACACACACACACACACACACACACATGCTCATCTCTTATCTGAAAAAACAAAACAAAAAATCACTGAAACGAGCTTTAAAAAAATCACATCCTTTGTCTGGTATTATTATATTCTGCCTCTCCCTCCAGAACAGCTTTGGAGCTGAAGGGTAACTGGTGTTTTACACTGACAGTGAGACAGATGTGACAGAGACTGACAGCTCTTGCAGAACAACACTGGATACTTTACTATTGTTTTGGCCCCTTTTTATATTTAGAATTTACAGTCGAGTATTTTATTTTTATTTCATGTTTTTATTTTATTTTTATTCATTCATTCATTTTCTTTTCGGCTTAGTCCCTTTATTAATCCAGGGTCGCCACAGCGGAATGAACCGCCAACTTATCCAGCACGTTTTACGCAGCGGATGCCCTTCTAGCTGCAACCCATCACTGGGAAACATCCATACACACTCATTCACTACGGACAATTTAGCCTACCCAATTCACCTGTACCGATTGTGGGGGAAACCGGAGCACCCGGAGGAAACCCACGCGAACACGAGGAGAACATGCGAACTCCACATAGAAATGCCAACTGACCCAGTTGAGGCTCGAACCAGCAACCTTCTTGCTGTGAGGCAACAGCACTACCTACTGCGCCACCACGTCTCCTTTTGTTTTGTTTTTTGTTTTTTGTTTTTTTCTTGGACTGTGGGGGAAACCAGAGCTTGTTTTATTTTGTTTTGAATAATTTGTATTTTATTTAGTTTTTAATTGTTTTTTTTATTTTATTTTATTTGTCACTTTTAATAAATATTTTATTTTATTTATTTTAGTTTTTAATTATTTTAAAAAATGTATTTCATTTTAAAATGTTTTGTTTAGTTTTTAATTAAGTTTTGTAAAAATTAAAACATTTTTGTTTTGTTTTGTTTATTATTTAATACAAATATTCTTTCATTTTATTTTATTTGTTTTGTTTATTTTTTTATTTTTTTAATTATTTTAATAATTTTTTTAGATTTGAATGAAAGTTTTATTTGTTTTGTTTTGTTTTTAATTAAATTTATATTTTATTTTATAAAAATTTTCTGTCTTGTTTTTTTATTACATTTTAATTTAATTTAATTAATTATTTTAATTTAATTTAATTAATAAATGTTTTTTTATTCATTCATTCATTTATTTATTTTCTTTTCGGCTTAGTCCCTTTAATCATCAGGGGTTGCCACAGTGGAATGAACCGCCAACTTATCCAGCATATGTTTTACGCAGCGGATGCCCTTCCAGCCGCTACCCATCACTGGGAAAAGTACACTATACTTCCCCTATACTGCATGTCTTTGGACTGTGGGGGAAACCGGAGCACCTGGAGAAAACCCACGCGAATGCGGGGAGAACATGCAAACTCCACACAGAAACGCCAACTGACCCAGCCGAGGCTCGAACCAGCGACCTTCTTGCTGTGAGGCGATTGTGCTACCCACTGCCCCACTTTTAAATAATTGATGGCAAATTCATTGAATTTCAGTACAACTTACTCATCATTTAATAGACATGTAGCAACCAGAGCTCTTAAAAATTCCAACGTTTACAATTAATTACAAAAATAAAAGCAAACGTATTCACTTCATCTGACTTGTTTATAAACCAATCATATACGTATTTTTTTTCAATGCCTATCATTTTTAAATTTGGAATCAGTGACATCTCAAACACTAAAAATAGCTTTGACTAGTCCTCTAGCCCCTCGTCTGCCCTCTGATACAGTCTGTTAACTCCTTAACTCTCTGTTTTATCTCTATTTAGTTCCGTTTCAATTTAGTGATGCTTTATTAGCTTGACTATTGGACTATTACAGTATTGCTAAAGCCTTGAGGACTCTCTCTCTCTCTCTCTCTCTCTCTCTCTCTCTCTCTCTCTCTCTCTCTCTCTCTCTCTCTCTCTCTCTCTCTCTATAGTAATGGTGTGTGGATGTAAATGAAAATGTCAGAGATCTTTATGAAGTGTATTGGATTTCACATCTTCCTCTTGTAAGCCGTAAAACTCTGGGCTCTTAATAAGCGTTAGGACATGACTGAGGGTTAAACGAAGGCCCGCGTCTCAGTGTTTTTGTCCTGGTTAATATTCCAGTGGTACAGCAGTGATATTACCGCTGTTTGAAAGCACCTGACTGTCGGAGATGATTCTCACCTTCACCTTCAACATTCATCTGTTTCATTCAGACACTCTGCGCAACCAGCAGTCTGACGTAGACTTATTTCATTCATTCACTTGTACTGTATGCTATTTTTAGTTGATTCATTTGTTCATTTCTCTTCCTTTATTAAGCTATTATTACTGCATGTTTTTATTCTTTCATTCACTTGTTCATTCAATCATGTAGATTGTGTTAGTTGATTACTTAGTTCATCAATTCTCCTATTTGTTCTTTGTTTGTTTGCTTGTTCACTCATTCATTAAAACATTCATTCAGTCAGTCAATTGCAAGTCATTCATTGAATCAGTCAATTGTTCATTTAATTATTAGTTCGTTCATTCGTTCATTCGTTTTTTAAATTCGATTGCTCATTCATTCATTCATTCATTGAGTTGATTGTTCATTCATTTGTTCTTTCATTCATGCATTCAGTCAGTCAATTGTTTTTTATTCGTTCAGTAGATTGTTCATTCATTCATTTGTTCATTCATTTATTCAATCATACATTTATATATTCATTCATTCATTCTGTAGATTGTTCATTTATTCTGCCAGTCGATGTATTCATTATTTCTGTTGATCATTCATTCATTCATACATTAATTCATTCATTTGCTAATTCATTCAGTTGGTGGTTCATTCATTCATTAATTCAGTCCATTGTTCTTTCGTTCATTCATTCATTCATTCAGTCTATTGTTCTTTCATTCATTTATGTATTCAATCAGTCAATGTTTTTCATTTATTTATTTGATTGTCTATTCATTTATTCAGTCAATTGTTCATTCATTCATTCATTCATTCATTCATTCATTCATTCATTCATTCATTCATTCATTTATTCATTCATTCATTCATTCATTCATTCATTCATTCATTCAGTCAGTCAATTGTTTTTCATTTATTAATTTGTTCATTAATTAATTAATTAATTAATTCATTCATTCATTCATTCCCTCATTCAATAGATTGTGCATTTATTTATGTATTTACTTTCATTCATTCATTTAATCAGTCAATGTTTTTTTTCCATTTATTCAGTCAATTGTTCTTTCTTTCTTTCTTTCTTTCTTTCTTTCTTTCTTTCTTTCTTTCTTTCTTTCTTTCTTTCTTCCTTCCTCCTTCCTTCCTTCCTTCCTTCCTTCCTTCCTTCCTTCCTTCCTTCCTTCCTTCCTTCCTTCCTTCCTTCCTTCCTTCCTTCCTTCCTTCCTTTCTTTCTTCTATCAGCCAGCCAGCCAGCCAGTCAATTGTTTTTCATTCATTTATCTGTTTCATTCATTCATTCCTTCGGCAGATTGTTCATTTATTCTGTCAGTTGATTGTTCATTCATTCATTCGCTCATTCATTCACTCATTTATTCATTTTATGGTTCATTCGGTCATTCAATAATTAATTCAATCTATTGTTCTTTCATTCATTCATGCATGCAATCAGTCAATGTTTTTTATTCATTCATTTGATTGTCCATTCGTTTATTAAGTCAATTCTTCATTCATTCATTCATTCATTCATTCAATCAGGTGATTGTTCATTCATTCAGTCATTCGATTTAATTCTGCCAATTGTCCAATAATTAATTCATTCATTCATTTAGTTGATTGTTCATTTATTAATTCCTTCATTCATTTAGTCAGTCAGTCATTTATCCATTAATTCATTCAGTCATTAATTTATTAATTCTATTGTTTATTTGTTTATTCAATTATTTCAGCTCATTCCTTCATTCATTCATTCATTTACTTCATTCATTTCATTTATTCGTTCATTCGTTTGTTCATATATGCTCATATATTTTTCATGTTCATTAATTTGTACTTGTTCATCAGCTCTTTAATTCTGTAAATCTGAAATCGGTTTCATTTCTCCATAAATTACTTTCTGTGTTTCTCATTTTCATTAGTGCAATTGTTTCAGTCACTTGTTCTTTCAAGTCATTCGCATCAGCTCGACTCATTTTTATTCATCATTTTTGTTGAATTAGAGGTTTTTGTTCATGCAAATGTGATTCATTCCTGTGATTCCTTCATTCTTTTTCTATTTGCCTGCACATTTAATCATTCGTTCTTTCAGTTACCATTCATTTTCTTAACCCATTCATCCATCTGTGTGTTTGTTCATTCAGCAGTTCATATCCTTCCTTCATGTGCTGTCATGTGTGTGTTTTTTACTTCATTCATTCATTCATTCATTCATTCATTCATTCATTCATTCATTCATTCATTCATTCATTCATTCATTCATTCATTCCTGGATTAATACATTCATTTCTTGTTTGATCTATTATTTTGCTCATCGATTTATTCTATTTTTAGTTGTCCAGTCCATTATCTTATGAACTGGTTATGTCTTATTTTATGGTTCATTCATTCTTTCACTCTTTTATCAGTTGATTCAGTGACAGTATAGATGCTCTTGAGTGATCAGAGCGACCGCAGGCTGTTAAATTCACAGTGTGTCAGCACATATCTCTCTCTCTCTCTCTCTCTCTCTCTCTCTCTCTCTCTCCGGTTAGTGCTATTTTTAGCTCTCCCTGTGATTGAAATAGCTTCTCTCTTGAGCCCGAACACAGAGAGACACACAGCGTTTGAGCGGGTGAATGTGGATCACTCCAGCTGGCCCTGCAGGAAAACCCTACAAACCCAAAATAAAGCACACTCTTGCCTTTTTTTCTTCTCTGGAAAGGATTACACACTCTTTTCGGTGTTCTTGTCAAAGTCAGAGGTCAGAATAATGAGGCCAGTGAGATCCGTCTTCCCTTTGGACTTTTTTTTTCTGTCTTGTCTCCTGTTACTTCTTTTTCTGGGATTTGTATTGTCTCCTCATCATCTGAAAAGCAGAGGAAATTTAAAAAAAGAATTTCATTTAAGAAAGCCTCTCAAGATTAAACCCCTCCTAAGAAATATCTGCCTCTTAAATTTTAGTTTTAGCCCATCATTGTGTTATTTGGTGACATCAAATAATCTGTCATCAACCAGCCATATAAAAATACAACTTTTTTTACAGACAAATGGCAAGCTCTAGTCTTCTTTATGCAAATTTTGGCGGTCTGTGTTCAGAATAACATTTGTCAGACATTTAGTTTTAAATTTGATAATCTAGAGCCGTCTGAACTGTATTTGTTGCTGTATTAATAACTTCAAAATATTTCAGCATTTTCAGCAGTTTAACTGTTTTTATTTGCTTTGCTTTGTTTCAGTTTGTGTTGTTTTGGCTTGTTTTTCATTTGTTTTGTGTGTTTTCATTTTTTGTTATGTTTTTCTTTGCTTTGTTTCATGTTTCATTTTATGTTGTTTTAGTTTGACTTTGATTTGTGTTTATTATTTTGTTTTTCATTTTGTGTTTCATTTTCATTTCTTTTCTTTTTGCTTTGCTTTCGTTTTGTTTTCATTTTGATTGTCATTTTGCTTTGCTTTGTTTTGTTTTGTTTTTCATTTTGTTTAGTTTCATTTCATTTCATGTTTTGTTTTGTTTTTTGTTTTGTGTTTCATTTCGTTTAGTTTCATTTCATTTTTTGTTTTGTTTTGTTTTGTGTTTCGTTTTGTTTAGTTTCATTTCATTTCATGTTTTGTTTTGTTTTGTGTTTCGTTTTGTGTTTCGTTTCATTTCATGTTTTGTTTTGTTTTGTTTAGGTTTATTTGTTTTGTTTTTCATTTCTTTTTTCATTTTTGTTTTTGTTTTCATTTTCCTTTTGCTCTGCTTTGTTTCGTTTCATGTTTAATTTGTTTTATTTTGTTTTTCGTTTCATTTCATGTTTTGTTTGGTAATTTTTGTTTTGTTTTGTTTTTCAATTCTTTTTTTCATTTTTGTTTTAGTTTTCATTTTCATTTTGTTTTGCTTTGTTTTATTTCATGTTTCATTTGCTTTGTTTTTTTGTTTCATTGTATTTCATGTTTTGTTTTGTTTTGTTTTGTCACACCGTCTATGTTTGGTTGTCTATTAGATGTATTTAAAGCACAGAATTGCTGGGTGGGTAGTGATTAAGTTTGAGACATGCATTCTGCTTTATATACTGTCTAAATTCAGGTTTTCCCCTTTGGAGTGTGTGATTTCAGAATAAACCTTGCTTAAACCTTTCATTTTTATTTTGCTTTCTTTCATTTCATTTTTCATTTGTTTGTTTTGTTTTTCGTTTCATTTAATTTAATGTTTTGCTTTGTTTTTCGGTTTGTATTTTTTGTTTTGTTTTTGTTTCTTTTTTTCCATTTTTTTATGTATGGTTTGTTTTGTTTCATTTCATGTTTCATTTTGTTTTGTTATTTTATTTTCCGTTATGTTTCGTGCTTTGTTTTTTTGTGTTTTCTTTTATTTCCTTTTTTTGTGGTTTGTTTTGTTTTTTGTGTGGTGTTTCATTTTGTTTTGTTTTGTTGTGTTTCATGTTTCATTTTAGCCATGCCATCTATGTTTGCTTGTCTATTAGATGTATTTAAAGCACAAAATTGCTGGGTGGGTAGTGATTAAGTTTGAGACATGCATTCTGCTTTATATACTGTCTAAATTAATTTTTTTCCCTTTGGAGTGTGTGATTTCAGAGTAAACCTTGCTTAAAACAGCTATGTATGTCTCCTTACAGTATATACCATTTATAGTGACTAGTTCTTGTCAAAATAAGTTGTGAAGAGGCCTCGAGTCCAACGCTTGTGTATCTGAACGGAAGCAGTTTTCTGTTTTGATGGTTTTTTGCACACCGATTACACTTGTGAACTCCATTTGCGCGATGAGCCGCCACTCTATTTTAAAGCGACGGCTCTGTTGAGGAGTGACGGCGATGATGGAATTTTAAAAGGTTTCTCTCTCTTGCTTTTTTAGCAGGAAATGCACTTTCACCATTTAAATAATGTTTACACGATGCTCCCCCTTTTAAGTAGATTACAGAGATTGCAGAAGACGGTGGTGGGGAGGGAAATGGGAAAGTTTGTTCCGGAAGAATCCGCAGTTCTGGCAAAACGAAGCAGAGAAGGCGAAGATTACACACACACACACACACACACACACACACACACACACACACACACAGTTTTTATCATCCTCCGTACTGAGTCAGCTTGTCCTCTTTTTTTCTGCATTCATTTCATTCACTCTTTCATTACCAGAGTTCTGCTTGTTTATACTTTTCTACTAGATTTCTTTTCTGTTATTGTTCATCTCACTCATCTTTTTTGAACCTACAATGAAAATAGATTTTTTAATCACATAATAAAAAAAGCTTAAATATTACGTATGCAAATGAGGCATTGTTTCATTAAATATGCATTAATTTAAATAAACATTTGAACATTGGATGAAGTCAAGTTTTTAAAAGAATATATAGTTTAATTAATTAATTATTATTGTTGTTGTTGTTGTTATTATTATATTATTATTGTTATTATTATTAATATTAATATAATAATAATAATTATTGTTGTTGTTGTTGTTGTTATTACTATAATTTGATTATTATTATTATTATTATTATTATTATTATTATTATTTGTTGATTATTGTTGTTTTTGTTGTTGTTATTATTGTTGTTATTATTGTTATTATCACTATTACTTGATTATTATTATTATTTTTGTTGTTTTTATTATTATTTTTGTTGTTATTATTATTATTATTGTTGTTATCGTTGTTGTTGTTGTTATTATTATTGTTATTATTATTATTATTATTATTATTATTATTGTTGTTATTGTTATTGTTATTATTATTATTATTATTATTATTATTATTATTATTATTATTATCAATATTGTTAGTATTATTGTTTTTATTATTATCAATATTGTTATTATTATTATTATTATTATTATTATTATTATTAATATTATAATTATTTTTTTTATTGTTGTTGTTGTTAATCAATAAATAAACATTTAATATAAATACATAATTATTATTACAAAAATAAAAATATATTATAATATTTAAATTATATTTTGGTAATGACTTTTTTAAACATAATAATTCAGAAAATATTGTGAGCAGCCAGACAATAATTTTTTATAACTTTATTATAGAAAGAAAAGTTGTATGTAATCAGGCAAATTAAGGATGAAAATATTTCTCTTTAATACAAAACAAGACAAAACAAAACAACAACTACAGATTATAGATATAACAAAACTGTAAAAGTTGGTATGTTTGCATGTAGTCTTTAATAATTTTTAAGCCTTTAAGTGCCTTTAATAATGTGTACTGTTATTGAAATATAGTTTGTTATAGTTGTTTGATTGAACAGGCCTTCAGAATTTCAGAGCTGCTTTTTTCTTGCAGTACATCAGAAACAGAGAGCGACCAGCGGATTTTAAGCTCAGAAAGAACAAAAGAAGAGCAAAACAAAGTACCACAGCAGAAGTTCATATGACTTATGTGCTGTGTTGTCTTTTGAAGTTATAATGTCTTGCTTGGGTTTCTCACACAAAGCTATATAGCAAATAACTTCTACAATGCGCAAGATATATAAACTGCTTACACAATGCTTTTATGGTGCTTTCATGTTTTTCCTGGAGTTTTACATGCTGTGGGAAAGAGCTGCAGGATGAGTTTGAAATGATCTGAGATATGAGTAAACAAGGACAGACGTTTCATTTTTAGACGAGCTTATGCTTTAATGACTGATATATATACTGGAATTTCCAACTTGGGTACGATATCTTTTTTTGATACTGTGTGTGTGTTAAATGCTGCTGGTGAGAAATTGATACTTACCAAAAGCAATATAATATCATTTTAAATATTATTCATTCATATACTTTCTTTTCGGCTTAGTCCCTTTATTAATCAGGGGTCGCCACAGCGGAATGAACCGCCAATCCATTCATAACTTATGTTTTACATAGGATGCCCCTCCAGCCGCAACTCAACACTGTAAAAAATCCATACACTCTTGCATTCACACTCATACACTACAGCCAATTTAGCTTACCCAATTCACCTATAGTGCATGTGTTTGGACTGTTGGGGAAACCGGAGCACCCGGAGGAAACCCATGCGAACACGGGGAGAATGTGCAAACTCCACACAGAAATGCCAACTGACGAACCAGTGACCTTCTTGCTATTAGGCGATCATGCTACCCACTGTGCCACCATGATGCCTGTTTTAAATATTATTTAAAATTTAAATAGTCCAGTATCAATACTTATCAAAATATTGATATTTTTGACAACATTACTTGGCCATATCGCACTGCTACTTGTATAGTCAAGCTCAGCATATAGAGACATATAGTAATTGCAAAATTCTATGACAATTAGTAATGCTATATTTATCATTATAACAATTTATATATATTTATTTATTGTTATTATGTATTATTATCTTTCCCACCATTGACGAGATTTTCATAGGAGGAAAATATTTTAAAGGGCCGTCAATTAGGTGACAATTACCCCCCCCCCCCCCCCAATTTAAAAAAAAAAAATAATAATAATAAAAAAGTGTGTGTATGTGTGTATATAGAAGTCAGAATTATTAGCCCCCATTTGATTTATTTTATTTTATTTTTTTCTTTTTTTTTTATATTTTCCAAATGATGTTTAACAGAGCAAGGAAATTTTCACAGTATGTCTGAAAATATTTTTTCTTCTGGAGAAAGTCTTATTTGTTTTATTTCAGCTAGAATAAAAGCAGTTTTTAATTCTTTAAAATCATTTAAGGTCAAAATTATTAGCCCCCTTAGGGTAAGTTGTTTTTGATAGTCTGCAGAACAAACCATCGTTATACAATATCTTGCCTAATTACCCTAACCTGCCTAATTAACCTAGTAAAGCCTTTAAATGTCACTTTAAGCTGTATAGAAGTGTTTAAAATATCCAGTCAAATATTATTTACTGTCATCATGGCAAAGATAAAATAAATCAGTTATTAGAAATGAGTTATTAAAACTATTATGTGTTGAAAAAATCTTCTCTTCATTAAACAGAAATTGGGGAAAAATTGAACAGGGGGTTAATAATTCAGGGGGGCTAATAATTCTGACTTTAACTGTATATAAACTTAACAATTAACAAAAAAAATTAAACAAAAAAGTAAACAAAAACATTTACTAACATTAACTACAACAATATTTGCTAATGTTACTTAATGAAAATAGTTGATGTTAGCTCTGTGCATTAACTTATATTGTAATGATGCATTAGTAAATGTGCAACTATGAATAATAAATGCTTCATAACTATTGATCATTATTATATATTAGTTATTAATAAGCACAAAGTCAACATTAACTGATGAAAATGTACTGTAAAGTGTAACGCTTTGTGTAATTGATTGTAATCTGTTATTTCGGTGATGATTATTACCTCACAGATGATGATTATTAGTAGTAATATTATTAAGTTTATGGTAGTTTTCCAACATTTTATATACAAAAATATGATATATATTTTTTGTAATATGTTAAGTTATGGTAATGATGATGATGATGATTTTTTTTTGTTATGTTTGTGTGATTTGCTCTGTTGTGTGTGAAAGAATTGTTCTGAGCTTAAGATTGATGACTGCTACTGAAGTATGTGTGTGTGTGTGTGTGTGTGTGTGTGTGTGTGTGTGTCTGCAGACGCTGGAGGCTGTGTTGACCTTTAAGTACAGCGGTGGAGCAGGTCAGGTGGAGGGCTACTACCGAGAGCTCAGTCTGGGGGTCCGAGTCGATGTCGAACCATCAGTTTTCTTCACGAGGGTCAGCACTTTACCTGCCACCAGGTAAAACACTCTACATTTACTCTGCACTCTCACTAAACAAAACTATATTACCTTTTATAATTGAGATGAAGTGCTTATTATTATTATTATTATTAGTAGTAGTAGTAGTATTATTAGTATTATTATTATTATATTTTAATTAAAAATAAAATTAGCACATTGGTTATTGCATGATCCCTATTATTATTTATTTATTTATTTATTTATTTTAAATTTCATTTAAAACTTTTTAGAGCATTATCCCCATTTATTTATTTATTTATTTATTTATTTATTTATTTATTTATTTTAAATTTCATTTAAAACTTTTTAGAGCATTATCCCCATTTATTTATTTACTTATTTACTTATTTATTTATTTATTTATTTATTTTAAATTTCATTAAAACTTTTCAGAGCATTATCCCTATTTATTTATTTATTTATTTATTTATTTATTTATTTATTTATTTATTTATTTATTTTAAATTTCATTTAAAACTTTTTAGAGCATTATCCCCATTTATTTATTTACTTATTTACTTATTTATTTATTTATTTATTTATTTTAAATTTCATTTAAAACTTTTTAGAGCATTATCCCCATTTATTTATTTACTTATTTACTTATTTATTTATTTATTTATTTATTTTAAATTTCATTTAAAACTTTTTAGAGCATTATCCCTATTTATTTATTTATTTATTTATTTATTTATTTTCAATTTCATTTAAAACTTTTTAGAGCATTATCCCCATTTATTTATTTACTTATTTACTTATTTATTTATTTATTTATTTATTTTTTATATTTATTTATTTATTTTTTATATTTATTTTTTATTTTAAATTTCATTTAAAACTTTTTAGAGCATTATCGCCATTAATTAATTAATTAATTAATTTATTTATTTATTTATTTATTTATTTATTTATTGATTTATTTATTTTTATTATTATTATTTATTTATTTTTTATTTTTTTTATTTTTTTATTTAATTTAAAACTTTTTAGAGCATTATGCCCATTTATTTATTTGTTTGTTTGTTTGTTTGTTTGTTTGTTTGTTTGTTTGTTAATTAATTGTTTTTTTATATTGTATTTAAAGCTTTTTTAGGACATCGGTTTCAACATGATCCCCATTTTACCACATTCTTACACAAATGCCTAAATGTTTAGCAGTACTGTAGATTTGTAGGTAATTAAGCTTGGACACATTTCCACAGTTCTTCATTTTTGGAGAGAGGGATAGACAGATAGAGATGAGTGGAGAGAGTGAGAGATGGAGAATGTAAAAGAGGGATAGGCACAGAGGTGTATGTAGAGATGGGCAGACAGGTGGAGATGGATAGAGTAGGAGGGCTGAAGAATAAAGAAAGGGACATGAAGATGGATGGAGAGATAGAGATGGAGAAATAGACAGACAGGTGGAGGGAGAGAGATGGAAAGGGGTATGGCGATGGACAGAGAAATAGGCAGATGGAGAGAGAGAGAGAGAGACTGATCACACCTTAGTAATGGCCACTTGAAGTGAGTCATTAGCTGTAATAATATCTGCTGTCTCACTCATCCAGATCATCTATCATTACTGTCAGACACACACATGCACATCGACATATGCACACACACACACATGCACATTTCTCTCTGCACCACTGAGGATCTTGATAAAAGAGAAACTGCTAACAGTGTTTATCAGTGTTCATGCAGCTGTGTCTACAATAATCTTTACTCTTATTATTATTATTGTTTATTATTCAATATTATTTAACATTTTGCAACTGTGTAGCAAGATACAACAAAAACAGGTTTATTTATTCTTTTGAATCAACACTTTTGAGTAGTTTTTTAATCAATTAATAATTATTATTTTTTTACATTTTTAAATCTTTGCTTGTAGTAATAATAGTAATAATAACAAAATGATATGTTTTATTTTGAATAATCACTTTTGAATAGTTTTTATAAATGAATGATTGTAATAATTTTTTTAAGTTTAATATTTTTAATAATAATAATAATAATAATAATAATAAATAAATAAATAAATAAACAGGGCTACGCGGTGGCGCAGTGGGTAGCACGATCGCCTCACAGCAAGAAGGTCTCTGATTCGAGTCTTGGCTGGGTCAGTTGGCATTTTTGTGTGGAGTTTGCATGTTCTCCTCGTGTTCACGTGGGTTTCCTCCGGATGCTCCGCCACATTCCAAAAACATGTGGTACAGGTGAATTGGGTAGGCTAAAAAATTTATCGTAGTGTATGTGTGTGAATGAGTGTGCATGGATGTTTTCCATTGATGGGTTGCAGCTGGAAGGTCGCTGTGGTGACCCCTGATTAATAAAGGGACTAAGCCGAAAAGAAAATGAATGAATGAATGAATGAAGATGATAATAGTAATGTAATAGCAATAATATTAGTAATAATAATAATAAAAATATTATTTATCATTGTTATTATTATTATTGTTGTTGTTGTTATTATTGTTATAATGCTAATTAACAACAATAACATTATTAAATATGTTAAATATTGTTACATAATAACAACTAATAATAATAATAATAATAATAATAATAATAATAATAATAAAAATTGAATATGTTTAATAAATATGTTAAATATGTTAAATATTATGTTACATAATAACAATAATAATAATAATAATAATAATAATAATAATAATAATAATAATAATAATAATAATATTATTATTATTATTAATAACAATATTATTAACCATATTATTATTATTATTATTATTATTATTATTATTATTATTATTATTATTATTATTATTAATAATAATAATACCAACAACAACAACAATAATAATAATCTATTATATATTTATTAGTGGAGGTAGTTGTAAACATATATGATTAATATGCTATTTCTTATTTTAAAGGGCACCTTGTTTACCCCTTTTGTGTCTCACACACATTCACACAAGTCGTTACAAAGTTCACACGCACACACACACACACACACACACACACACACACACACACAGATACAGCGTGCACATTTAGCTTTGCATGCAAATGTGACAGGATACTCATTAATATCGAACCTCAAAATGGGAGGGATGTGGATCCTATTTTACGTCAGAAAAAAAAAAAAGACTAATTGTGTTTCTATCACTCCAATATGACTGTGGACACACTATACCTGCACACAGTTCTGTCCGAACAGCTTAAGGAAGATGATTTTCATCATAGGCGCCCTTTAATATATCATTTTGAGTGCTATGTTTATTAAATGTTGCTTTGATATGTTAATATTTTAATCACAACATAGTTGAGTTTAAGATAATCCAATGAAGAGTAATCTGATTTATAAGTGGGTTGTAGCTGAGTTTTTGCAGTTTTCGCTTTCTCAGCAGCGCTCTGCACTTGTTTGGCAAAAGTTTTTCCTCTCAATGTGATTAATTGAAGCGCTGGCCATAAAAGCTGAAATTATGATTAGCTCATTGTTCCACGCGAGGCCAAGAAAGTTTCATTCGACGAACTGGAGACTGGCCAAAAACAACAGCTTCTGTATTCACGGCACACAGAAGAGGAAAATCCTGAAATATTCAGCAGTCGCCGCTCTGTGTGCGTCTCCGTCAGCTTCAGGCGCTCCAAGAATAGCAGCACTAAATGCAAAAGCACCTCATTACTTCCAGACCAGGACAACAGGTGCAGGAAAGGAGGAGGAATTGCTTTATTTTATTGTTAATGTTATTATTCATCAAAAAAAAAAAAAAAAAAAGAAGAATTTCTGTTTTTACAGCCAAGGTTATATGTATAATACTTATGAAAAATAATTAAGAGACCACTTGGGGGGGCTATGATATTCTTGATTCATATTTATTATTTTTATTTATTAATATAATATCTATTATTATTATTATTATTATTATTATTATTATTATTATTATTATTATTACATAATAATTGGATATTAAGTATTAAATATGATTTTGTTAGATATTTTGCTAAAATATTGCAAATTTTGCTACATTTTTTCATTATTTCAATATAATTTTAAATGTGGTGTTTATTATTTTTATTAAATTAATTAAATATGTATTATTTGGTTGTTATTATTATTAAAGTATCAAATGTTAAGTATTAAACATGATTATTTTTTTAGATAATGTGGTAAAATATAGCAAACTTTGCATTTTTTCTGTATTTAAATACAATTTTAAATGTGGTATTTATTTTTTTAATTTTAATTTAATTTTAATTAATTAATGTTTTTATTATTATTAAAGTATTAAAAGTTGTGTATTAAATATTGTGGTAAAATATAGCTAAATTAGCATTTTTTTCAGTTTTTAAATACAATTTTATATGTGCTTATTTATTATTTGGAATTAATTTAATATGTATTATTATTATTATTATTATTATTAATAATAATAAAGTATCAGAATGTTATTTATTATATATGATTATTGTTTTAGATGTGCTAAAATATTCCACATTTTGCAAATATTTTCAGTATTTTAAACACAATTTAAAAGGCTTTATTTATTATTTCTATTTAATTAATTCTATATTTATTAGTATTATTATTATTAAAGTATCAGATGTTAAGTGTTTAATATGATTATTGTTTTAGATATTTTGCCAACATATTGCACATATTTGCATTATTTTAAATCAAATGTAAAATGTTGTGTTTATTATTTTTATTTAATTATTAAAATAGTAAATGTTGTTTGTATTATTATTTTATTATTGTTATTATTTATTAAAGTATCAGATCTTAATAATTAAATTTGATCATTGTTTTAGATATATAAAATATTGGTAATGCAAATATTGCAAATTGCAAATATTTTCAGCATTTACATAATTAAAATCTTAAATGCTGTATTTTTTATTTAAGTAATAATGTTTGCATGTTTACGCGAATTTGTCATTTAGAATTACTAAAAAGGATTAAATATTTTGTTAAGGCTAGACTAAATAATAATAATAATTTACAACAATATATTATTATAATAATTTACAACAATATATTAATATAATATGTTACATTTAACATACTTATTATTGTTTATTATTAATATATAAATCAATTGGTGACATTTCTTCCAGATTAATAATAATACAAATTATTAATTTATTTAGTTAATTATTTATATTTATTTTTTATTTAATTGTATTGTTTTATTTAGTTAGATAGTTTACACTTATTATTAATATATAAATCAATTGGTGACATTGCTTCCAGATTAATAATAATAATAATAATAATAATAATAATAATAATAATAATAATAATAATAATAATAATAATAATAATAATCAAATTTAATTATTTATTGTTATGCAATAGTTACACTATCTGTGAGAAAATAGCATGGCATATACTGTAGCAAATGTATAGTTATATAGTTACTATTAATGAAAACATGTAAATAAAGTTCAATGTTTAGATTATTTTAAATAATGTATTAAATAAACAGCAAATATTTGCAAATGCATACACTAATATTAAAGGATTCTCTTGTGTGCTGTGAGTAAACTGGCATTAACAACTAATGCTCTCAAGCTGAAATCTTCTGTAAATGTCTGTCCACTGACTTTAGACAAACAGTTGTGGTCTGTTCTACAAACACATACACACGTCTACCTCTTTAAAGCTTCTTAAAGATACCGTGCTTTCCTGTGTCTCTAATTCACACCCACGCCTCTGTTGTGTGGACTAATGTGTGTTTGAGCAAATAAATGTTGTAGAATGCAACAGTTTAATTACTAAAGTCAGCCAGCATTAACACTCGCCCACAACACACACTTTAGCATCGCTCTTAACACTCAAATAATACAGGAAGAGCATTAAATGGCAAACAACCTGTCTTAAAATAAAAAAGCTTTTGTCTTCTGTGGTGAGATGAAGAAAATATTCAAAGGCCAAACCGAAGAAAACGACAGGCTTTGCTGTGCTATCTTTCCATTCAAACATTCCAAGTTTCACGTACAGTATGTGAATATGAACAAAAGCAACAACAAAAAAATGTCTAAATTTCATTTATTTGTCTATTTTTTGTTTGTTTGTTATTTTATTTATTTATTATTATTATTAACTATTGTTGTTGTTATAATTGTTATTATTATTATTATTAGTAGTAGTATAATACTACTACTACTACTACTCCTACTACTAATAAATAATAGTCTAATTTTAAAATATTATAATGTCAAATTGATGTCTAATTGATATTGATCATTTAAATTAATCAATTATTTTCAATTCTAAATTAATGCATTTTAATATAATGCCATTATTAATATAGCATATTAATTCTACTATTGCCACAGTCACCAAGTTGAGTGCCCACCAGACACATTAAAGGGCACTTTAGACGTCACATCTGCCACTTAACCAGACTACATGTCCCATCATGTACCTCTCACACACCAGTTCCAGATCACCACTGATTGAAGCCCATGAGGACTGATTACCAGGACTATAAATACACTCACACTCACACTTTGCTGAGTCTTGTGTCCTGTAAGTGAACATTTCAAAGCATTCCTGTCTAGCCTACCATGTTTTTGACCCTTGTTTTGTTTATTGTTTGCTATTTTGCCACCTGTCCCGACATTTCGCCTGTACTCTGACTATGCTTTTGAATGACCTCTATGCTCCTGTTTGCACCTGTTGTGCCTTTGCCTGCCTGACGATTCTTAAATAAACTGCATGTGAATCCTCACCTCCGTTGTCAACCTGACTCAACATTACAACTAAAGAATACATAGTATAATTATATATTATGCTAAGTGTTTAATTATTATTATTAATTTATTTATTATATATATTTGAATGTGTAAATGCATTATATACTACTAATATATGCTACTATTGTCACAGTAAATTTGAGTGTCCACCAGACATGCTAGAGTACATTTTACACATCACAACTGACATTTAACCAGACTACATTTCCCATCATGCACCTCACACACACACTAGTTCCAAACCACCACTGATTACACACAGCTGAAGCTCATGAGGACTGATTACCAGGACAATAAATACACCTCACTCACACACACTTTGCTGAGTCTTATATCCTGTAAGTGAGCATTTCAATGCGTTTTGCTGTTTAGCCTTACCTTGTTTTTGACCCTTGTTTTGTTTATTGTTTTGCTGCCTGTCTCGACCTTTCGTCTGTACTCTGACTATGCTTTTGGATCACCTTTATGCTCCTCTTTGCACCTGTTGTGACCTTTGCCTGCCTGACGATATTTAAATAAACTGCATGTGGATCCTCACCTCTGTTGTCAACCCAACTCAACATTACAACTATAAAATACATAGCATAATTCTATATTATGTTAAGTGTTATATTATTATTAGAAATACAGTGTCTTAATAATGAATGTATAATAAAGAGATATAGTCTTAAAGCGAACAATTAATCGATGTTTCCCTTAAAATCTGACCATCCTCTTTAGGCAGCCCTTCTCTAATGACGTCAGCTTGACAGCTTAAATTAAACAAGCTTAGCCACGCCCCTCCAACCATTAAGATTCTTCAAGTATAAAAATTGAGAGGAGGAGCACAAAAATTAAGCCCCGCCCCCATACTCAACATTCTGATAAGTCATCATACAATAATAAAAGTCATCCTGTTCGCGTGCACTATATGAGAGAGTGTGTGAACTCATCTGACAGACTTCTGAAAGGAGGACTTTGAGCGTCTGCTGGTTTTGGAGAGAGATTGATGGAGGGATGGAGGGACAGCAGATCTTCTGTCAGCGCAGTTTGGCGCTCGCTCTCACTTTCTCCCCACTATTTAAAACTTGGCAGCATCTCGTGCAATGATTCATTCTCTACCGATGACTGTAAGAAATGACAGAGAGAGAGAGAGAGATACTGTATGTCCAGAGCGCTCACATTCAGCATCTCCGCTATTTATACCTCTGGAGATTCAAGAGGAAACTGAAAACACTATAAATGTTTAATCCTTAAGGGTGCTGATGCAGACTACATCTTAGATATTATGAGTAGATACAGTTAAAGTCTAAACTGGCGCAGTAGGTAGCGCTGTAGCCTCAGAGCAAGAAGGTCGCTGGTTCGAGTCTCGGCTGGGTCAGTTGACGTTTCTGTGTGGAGTTTGCATGTTCTCCCTGCGTTCGTGTTGGTTTCCTCCGGATGCTCCGGTTTCCCCCACAGTCCAAAGACATGCGGTTCAGGCGAATTGGGTAGGCTAAATTGTCCGTAGTGTACGAGTGTGAATGAGTGTGTGTGTGGATGTTTCCCAGAGATGGGTTGCGGCTGGAAGGGCATCCACTGCGTAAAATCGTGCTGGATAAGTTGGCGGTTCATTCTGCAACGCTGGTTTTTTAAAAACCATTGTAAGGTCAATATTATTAGCCCCCTCAAGCAATATTTTTTTCTATTGACTACAGAACAAACCACTGTTATACAATGATTTGCCTAATAACCCTAAATTGCCCGATTAACCTAATTAACCCAGTAAAGCCTTTAAGTTGCACTTTAAACTGAATACTAGTATCTTCAAAAAATATCTAATAAAATATTATGGCATCACTGGCAGTAGTTTGCCAGTAACTTACTGTAAATCAATTACAGCAAAACTACTCTATTTACATTTACAGCACCGTTTACTGTACTGTATGGTGGTCCCTCATTAATCGTGGGAGTTACGTTCTAAAAATAACTTTCAATAGGCAAATTCTGCAAATTAGTCAGATTTATTTTTTTACTGTTTTTTACAATTATTATAGATTTTAAAGCTGTAAAACCCCTCACTACACACTTTATACACTTTTCTCAGACAGACATTAACATTTCCTCACTTTTCTCTCATTTAAACACTTTCAACAAGTTGATGAGAACAAACGTTTTTCGAAGAAAGACAAGGGGGATAAAGTCTGAGAGAAGAACTAAATTTTAGGAGGTTGAAAACAAGAACAACTTCAAAAAGTTTGTGTATGTCTGTCTGTGGTGTAAAACTATGGAACAGTCTAGATCAGACTCTCAAACAATGTCAGGATAATATCAAAAGAAATTAGTCCAAGGCACTCTGAATATGTGGAAAATTTAAAAAGCCTTTATTAACATGGCTTAATCTTAAAAGAAACCTACGCGTTTCGGCAGAGATCTGCCTTCATCGGGGTAAACAGTGATCAGGTGCGTTTAGAGTCTCTTTTGAGTACTAAGGTCACATGACTCATGCAAACATCTCTACAATACTCAAATAATTTAACCGACATAGTCAACTATCATCATTAATTCAGCATAGATAGAGGGCGACTTTAAACCATGCACAGATATACAAAAAATGCTTAAACATGGCATGTACATACATACTTAACAACACATTTACATGTGCACATACACATATATACACACATACACGTATAAAAACATGTACACATGGGAAAATACAAACACATTCTACAATGTATGATGATAATCAGTGGATCATCTATGGATAAACTGTTTTACAAAAATGAAAAAAAGTCTAATTCACCATTTAGACCTGGGAATCTAGTTGCTTTTAACGTATAGATCCAAAAAGTCTCTCTCTGTTTTAATCTTTTTATCCTGTCTCCTCCTCTTGTCAAATGATAAATATGTTCAATCCCAACTATTTTTAATGAACTGGGATTGCCGTGACCTTGATTTTTATAATGTTGGGCCATAGGATATTGTGGGTTACAGGTACGTATCGCATTTTTATGCTCCGCTAATCTCAATTTTAATTTTCTCTTAGTCATTCCTATATAAAAAATGTCAGGATAATAATCAATTTAAAAAGTTGTATAAATATATATTATTAAAGGAATATAATGATGAAGGTGATTGAAAAGCTGTAAAAAGAGAAAGGTATGATGAAATTTTAATTAATGACTATTTGCAGTACTAGGTTTTTACTCTGGGTTTATTTTACAAAATATAAAGGTACAAATGGAACCAAACATATAATTTGTCAAATATGCCAAAAGGATAAAATATGTTTCATGTAAAAAGAAGAGATAAGTAAAAGAAGAAATAGGTTTAAGTAATAGACGAAAGATGTATGTGGTAATGGGGTGGGAAAATAATAAGCTTGTGCTTCATCCCACTCCATTTTCGACCATGTTTAAATGTATTTTTTTGTTAATGATATATTATGTATGATATTTTGTCCGAAAATAAATAAATCAAATCAAATCAAAGTTTAAACATTAGTAGAATAATAAGTCCAGTATTATAGAATCAAACCAGAGATCAAAACCTGTTATTTATCAGCAAAAGGTTCATAAAGCTTTTTAGCTTTTGTGCGTGTAATGTTGGCATCCGGCGTAATGTTCTTTTTCCTGCAGTCACTGATCCACAAAGCTAAAGCAGGCTCCATCCTTAAGGGGGTCACACACCGGATGAGCCTTGCACATGACATCACATTAGCATGTTATTTAAAATGAAATTATTCAGATGGCGCGGCAGAAGTATGAACAGTGTCCTTAGTCGTAGCTGCGCACCGCAGACAGCCGCCGAATTGCAGCACAGGTGTGTGTACCCTGATAGAAACCTATGTTTACAATTCTAAAATGCAGGGCACTGTGTGGCGCATCGAGGCGTGACGCATCTGGTGTGCGACTACCTTTGCGATGGTCTTGCTGTGGACAGTTGCAACCCTTTTTGTATCCTTGTTGGAACTCACACTGCTAGCGATCGAAGATTCATGTTACATTGGCATGTTAAACGCACTCTATACTGTACAGGAGACACTGAGGAGATTGATTAACAATGGTCTACAGCCAATTAGGATGCAGAACACCAAAAAATCTGTGAAACTGCGAAAGGTGAACCTCATTAAAGCAAGGGACCACTGTATATGTATTTACAGTGCTGTTTGTCTTTACTGTAAAATATACTGTCATTTTCACAATTCAACCTTAGAATACAGTAACACAGCATAAATGTCCTACAGTAAAATACTGTTCATATTACAGTTGAATACTGTGTTATTTACAAAATCCAGTTAACAGTGGAATATTGGTTTGTTGTGGTGGATTGGAGAATGTGTTTACATAGAGACACACACACACACACACACACACACACGCGCACACACACACACACACACACACACACACACACACACACACACACACACAAAGCCTTTGGTACATGAAAGAGATGATAACCTTTGATGCTTGGACAGAAGATGACAAGTACATCTGCATGACCTCCCTGTGCCCATCTGTTTTAGTGTGTGTGTGTGTGTGTGTGCGTCAATTGTGATGCCAAAATGAGAATTAAACAACTTAAGCCAAATATTTTATGGCTTAAAACACATGCAATAAATGATAATAAATAATGAAAGTGTTATTTTAGAATTATTAATAATTTAAAGAATAATTACTTTAATTTTTACATGATTTTTTTGTTGTTGCTTCAGAAATCATTCAAATATGTAGATTTTTAGCTCAAAAAAGTTGATTTTAATGCGCTGCTTTATGCTTTTGTGGAAATCATCTTTTTGTTTTGTTTTGTTTATTATTTATTTGTTTATTCTGGCGATGATACAGGTTAGTGCAAAATTATTAGCCCTCTTGTGAAATTTTCATTCTTTTTTTAAATATTTCCTAAAGTGACGTTTAACAGAGCAAGGAAATGTTCACAAATGTTTCATTCGTTTTCCCTACGGCATAGTCGCTTTATTCATCAGGGGTCGCCACAGTGGATTGAATCGCCAACTTATCCAGCATATGTTTAAGACATCGGATGCCCTTCCAGCCGCAACCCAGTACTGGGAAACACCCATACACACTCGCATTCACACACATACACTACAGCCAATTTAGTTTATTCACTTCACCTAATGCGCATGTCTTTGGACTGTGGGGGAAACCAGAGAACCAGAGGAAACCCACACCAACACAGGGAGAACATGCCAACTCCACACAGAAGTGGCAACTGAGTTAGCAGGGACTCGAACCAGCGATCTTCTTGCAGTGAGGCAACAGTGCTAACCACTGAGCCACCGTGTCACCACAATATTTTCTATTATGTTTATATTCTATTATGTTCTATTATATATATACAGTATATATATATATATATATATATATATATATATATATATATATATATATATATATATATATATATATATATATATATGTATATATATATGTATATATATGTATATATATATGTATATATATGTATATATATATATATATATATATATATATATATATATATATATATATATATATATATATATATATATATATGTATATATATATATATGTATATATATATATATGTATATATATATATATATATATATATATATATATATATATATATATATATATATATATGTATACACACACACAGTTGAAGTCAGAATTATTAGCCCCCCCCCCCCTTTGAATTTTTTTTCTTTTTTAAATATTTCCCAAATGATGGTTAACAGAGCATTGCCTCTTGTTAAAGTTATTAAATTAGTTTCAATCAAGCAACCAACCAACTAATCAATGAGTCAATCAATCAATCAACCAACCAACCAACCAATCAATCAATATCCTGACAGCACAATCTTATTGGTTCATATTCCTAGCTCATTTGAATGTATATTAATCTTGAACCTTTGATTGGCTGCTGTGCCGCACATGTAGAAGCTTCATTTGAATGTGATTTGTGTGTGCTGAGAGTCTTTTGCGTTAATTAATCATTCTTGAATCTGTGTTTGTCATTGCCCCTCAGCACTCGTCAGTGTCACCTGCTGCTGGATGTGTTCAACTCCACTGAACACCAGCTCACGCTCTCTGCCAAAAACAACCAGGACCTGGTGCTGCATGCCAGCGAGTGTCAGAGGTCAGAAAACACACACACACAAAACACATACACGTAATGCCCTTCATTGAACATGCACACCTAGACATAACCTATATACTATATAACTGCAGGTTAACTGTATTTATATATGATGATTTTAACTGTTAATTAGGTAAAGTTAATAGTAACTAACAGGGCCTTATCATACACCCGGCGCATGTTTGGCGCGATTTGTTGCTATTTTCAGACCAGTGCAACTGTAGTTTTCACATTTCGCGTCACATTGTTGAAATAGGAAATCAATTTGCGCCACTTTGTGGACTCATGGGTGTGCTGGTCTAAAAAGGAGGTGTGTTAAGGCGCATTATTGGTGTGTTGCTGTTTTGAGGAATGGAAATAGACCACACCATTGACCAACTAAAAAGTCCAGTGCAGAGAGCGTTAGTTATGTGTTAAGGTCCAAATGCTTACACATTGCTTAACACAAACAGGATGTACAGCAATACACAAATATCTTTACATATGAAAAAAAATTTAAGAATTAAAATGTTACAAAAATGATTATTTTCTAGATACATATTAAAACCACTACCTCTATGCCTTTTTTATCTCAGAGGGATTTTTTCAATTTGCATTTATATAATGTTGTTATTATTTGTGGTATTATTTAATATATGCAAATTTGTATTTGTTTTAATTAAAGCAAGTTAAGATTTGTCCATCTGTCGGGTTTTGGAGACATCTGTATCACCATATGGGAAATAAGAACAGGAAGTGTGTTTGAATATAAGTGAGTTTTTTGACGACACTTTGTTATTATTGTTCATTTATTTGCTTGCTGGAAATGAGAACTGAAGTTATAAATAGTTTTGAAACAAATCTTTGCACTTAACAAACGAAATAAATATGTTGGCTAACGGATGTCTTCAGTGGAGTTTGTACATCACAGTTTCCTTATCCACGAAAGTAAAGGAGTAAAGTAAAGAGTAAAAGTAAAGAGGCTGAATGGAGGAGGATCATTCTTTATCCTTGTGCTGCAGATGCTCTGTTTTACTCTTTTCTAGCTAGTGAAGCGTTCTGTTTGTTCACTTACAAATTCCGGCATGTAAATAGCAAGTGCACCATGGCGGGACACAACTGACTTTTAAAGGGAATGGGAGATGAGACTCTGATTGGTTTATTACACGTTATGCTCAAAACACACCAATAACTGATTAAGAGAATAAGCACAACCCTGTTAGACCATGCGCCAGGGCCCAGAGCGTATTTTTCCATCCTTAAAATAGCAAAAGTGGATTCGGACATGTCCTTAATGCTTTGCGGCATGTGCTATAGACGTTGCACCTAGATCGTTAAAATAGAGCCCAAAATATATATTTTTTAATAATCATAATAAAAATGTTATATTGTTATACTTAATCAATATGATCAATTATAAAAAATGAATGGAAAGAGATTAATAGAGCTCTGTCTTCCACCCAATTCAATAACTGAATTGTATTTATGTTACCTACACTGTCAAAAATATCCATAAATTAGCAGTTTTCTGTATTTTGTAATTCATATTTTTATTTAAAATCTTCCCCCGTTTATTTATGCTTTTAATTTGCATTATGGAACCTGAATATTTCTTCCAAAAACACGTTGAAAAGTTCAAAAAGTGACTTTTATGAACATTTTAATAGTTTAAAGCAGTGTTTCTCAACCATGCTCCTGGACGACCACCAACACTGCGCCTAGATTGTTAAAATAGAGCCTTATTGGGATGAAATAGAAAGTTTTGGTAACTAATAACTTGAACTTTTCTGAATTTGAATAATAAGGTGCACTTTTTGTAAAGCTGCTTTGAAACAATAATGATTGTGAAACACACTATACAAATAAACTTGAATTGAACTGAACACACATACACAAACATACACACACACTTGTACTGGTATTTTTATAGAGACTTCCCATAGACAGAATGTTTTTTTAAGTACAAATGTTCAATCCCCCTACACCTGAGCTTAACCCTGACAGGAAGCAAATGCATTTTTTACATTTTCAAAAGGCTTCATTCTGTATGGTTTTGGAGCCATTTTTCTCATGGGGTCTAAAAAACGTCCCCACAAGGTCACAATTTTCTAGTATTGCTATACTTGTGGGGACATTTGATCTCTTCACTCTCTTTTACTCAAACACATACAGGCTCTTTCTCTCTTACAAACACAAACACACATTCTCTAACTCTCTATTGTTAACACACACACACACACACACACACACACACACACGCGCGCACACACACACACACACACACACACACACTTTGTAACTTTCAATTGTTAACACTCTCTCTCTCTCTCTCTCTCTCTCTCTCTCTCTCTCTCTCTCTCTCTCTCTCTCTCTCACCTACACACAAACACACTCCTCTGAGATGTGATGTAGCGCTGTCTGATTGTCCGTCTGTCTGATTGAAGTGTGTAGACGTTGAGACGGCATTAGTTGACCCTCTCCAGCACTGACAGCTCTCCATTTGATGAAAGTTACTCTCCTGAACCTGACTGCAGCGGGTCACCCTTTCTGACTGTCATACATACACTCATACACTCTCTGTGTGTATGTGTGTGTTTTTGATGTGTCTCTCTGAAAGTGCCTTCGGGATGTTTCTTGAAGATGCACAGAGAAATGCAAACTCCAGGAGACAGGATTCACCACATCACATGCTTTCATTTGAAGGAGAGAACCAAGAAATGCAAGCCTGACAGTGTTTAGTTAGGAGTCAAAGTGTTTTTATTTAATTAAAAAGCGAGTAAAACAGTGATATTATATAATACTATTAGGGCTGGATGATATTGCTAAAATATTTATCATGATATTATGTATCATATCATTCGATATCGATAATTATTGAAGATTTTTTTAACAATCCATCTTGGAATATTAGGATTATTTATTCAACCCCTGGGCCTGTGCCCATTATGCCCATTGGTTAATCCGGCACTGGTTATTAATTACCATAACTTTCTATTTCATCCCTAAAAGGCTATATTTTAACAATCTAGGCGCAGTGTTGGTGGTCGTCCAGGAGCATGGTTGAGAAACACTGCTTTAAACTATTAAAATGTTCATAAAAGTCACTTTTTGAACTTTTCAACGTGTTTTTGGAAGAAATATTCAGGTTCCATAATGCAAATTAAAAGCATAAATAAACGGGGGAAGATTTTAAATAAAAATATGAATTACAAAATACAGAAAACTGCTAATTTATGGATATTTTTGACAGTGTTGGTAACATAAATAAAATTCAGTTATTGAATTGGGGTGAAAGATAGAGCTCTATTAATCTCTTTCCATTCATTTTTTATAATTGATCATATTTATTAAGTATAACAATATAACATTTTTATTATGATTAATAAAAATATATATATTTTGGGCTCTATTTTAATGATCTACGTGCAAAGTCTATAGCCCATGGCGCAAAGCATTAAGGACATGTGCGAATCCACTTTTGCTATTTTAAGGACGGAAAAATACGCTCTGCGCCCTGGCGCATGGTCTAACAGGGTTGTGCTTATTCTCTTAATCAGTTATGGGTGTGTTTTGAGCATAACGTGTATTAAACCAAT